>NW_020439074.1:660058-664142 GCF_000699045.2 Agrilus planipennis
CGTGTCCAACCAGTCTTAAGACTGACGACCTTATGATGATGACTGCCTGGGGTGACCTGTCAATCTATTTCGCCTTCTTCTAATTGACTTCGTTAGTGACATCTGTCCTCCTATAGTTTCTAAATACCTCCTTATTTCTAATCTTTTCTATTCATTGTATTATTTAAATTTATAAAAATATCTTTTTGAAGAATTTTAAAGGAGTAGAAGATGTGGAAGGTACACTAAATTTTAACATCCGAAGGGCGGGGGGTGAAAGAAGTAGATAGGTTTGTAGGAAAACGTGAATACGTTCAGTACCTAATAGACAAAGTCTGAAAACCACTACTAACTAGAAATGACATTAACTAATGTATGCTTCGACAAATAAGTAAGTAATTCGATTTTAAGATGTAAATGTGTTCAATAACCATTGATATGTGGAAGGTTAGAAGGCCTTGTGAGCCCTTACACCCAATTAGCTTATGCTTAACAGCACACTTCCCAATCGGGAAAAAAGGGAAAGAACAGGTAACGTAAGTGTTCAATAAGCGTAGCTAGAAAGACCTAAGAGGCCAAAAACAACTACACATGCTTCAGGAATCGAAAACTTCTCATAAGATAGGGAATATAGCTTACGATTAATAATGAATTATCAATGGGTCCAAAATCTGAGTTTTTGAGATTATTTTTACTTATTTGAATATGTAAACATTCCCAAACGTCTGGTTCCAATTTACAAGAGACTTCTTTGATTAACTTTAAACATTTAGGGCCTACAGGGCGGTTTGTATTAAAAATATGCTGGGCAACACTTGACTTCTCAATCCGATTAAATCTAAAGTGAACAATATGTTCTTTATATCTTGTCAGGATAGACCTTTTTATTTGCCCAACATATTTAAGTTCAATATAGGCTTTAAATTGTGACTTATAGCATGAGGAGTCTTCTCCGAGAAACGCCATTGCATGTAACTAGCTAATTATCCATTTTAAAAAACAATATGAAATATGAAGATGAAGAAAGAAAAATGACTAAGTATTATGCATTCCATTTCATCTAAGAGTTTTTCTCAAGATTAGTAGTGTTCGAAATACGTGCCGAAGAAAAACTTTCTAAACCTTTAGACTAATCCAGTCTTGCACCAATATTAAAAGAAAGGCGAGAAAAATAAAAATTTATTTTCAACTGGACGGTTTATAATAGTTACATCATTAGAATTTTCCATTTTCTTGATTTTTATTATCAACAACTTTTTCGCCCTTTCGTCGATTGAGCAGCATTTGAATTTCGTCAAACGATTTTCCTTTCGTTTCCGGGAGTATGAAGAGTCCAAAGAGGAATCCTAGAAAGCAGCAAAAACTGAAGAACCACAAGCAAGTATACTCTCCCACAATTTCGCTCAATGGCTGAAAAGCAAATTGAAGACCAATGCCCAAGGTTTGTGCCAGCAACGTAACTGAGGACACGGCGACAGCCTTTATATTGATCGGATACAATTCTGAGGCGATCACGTAATGTATGGAAAGAATCCCAATCGCAACGAACACTTGAAAAAGCACCAAACTGGTAACTGGTAACCAGGAAATTGCATCAATATTATAAGAAGTGGCGTCTTGAAGATAAAAGTATAATCCTAGAGATAACATGCTTATAGAACACAACAAACTGGAGACCATGAGCAAGGGTCTTCTGCCAAAACGATCAACAATTTCTCCGGAAGCTAGAGCTGGAAATTCATTCGTATTAATTTCTTTTATTGATGGGTAGATTTACCCAAAATTATTTACCACCAACGAAATTGACGACTCCAAAAATGACACTTGCAGTGCTCGATGACATACTGCTTCCTGTTGCATTAATAATAGTTTGCATATACGATTTAATTACACCATTACCACAAAAAACGAATACCATCTTTACACCTACAAATATTCGAAATATTAATTTGAAGTGATTTTTTCGATTTTTTATTTACCCACTACAAACTATCTCAAATTAATGAGGGAAAAATTGTTGCTGTTGTAGGTCGGTTGGTCGTGGTTGTTGTTGTCACACCCCCACCCGGAATCGAACCCGGGACCTTTGGCTTTACGCACCAATGTTCTGTCCACTAAACTACGAGAGGTACCGGGTTCGATTCCCGGCGTGGGTGTGACAACAACAAAAATTTTTCCCTTATTAATTTGAGGTAGTTTGTAGTGGGTAAAAAATTCAGAAATGAATTTTCAGAATAATATTTCATATTAAACTAACTCACTTCTAAAAGATGTCTAAATTGTATGTATGTTTGACCATATCCTTGATAATTTACAATCGCGCTAATAACAAATCAGTCAAATGGATTTCTAATTTAGGTTCCATTGAGAAACCTGAAATATTAACGTAACTTGGAGTTTCTGTTACGGTTCCTTTCTAATTACAAAAATTTAACCTTTTCTAATTCCCTGATAAGTTTCTGATGTAGAATTGTTTTTATTACTTATCAATCTTTTATGGATTTAAGAACCTTATACGTAAAGTTGTTTCAAAAAAAAAATCACTGGATCACGTATTTTACTTGTTTGACATAGAAAAATTAATAGTTAGAGTAGAATATCTTTTCAACGTGAAAATTTTACAAATCGGATTTCCATCAACCTGTCTTTCTTTGGCCTACTTTTCATTAACGAAAAATTGCTGCAATAATGGTAATGTCCTCTTAGACGTGTCCTTTCAAACAAGACAATAATTTTTCATTCCACGGTTGACTAATGGATATCTTCTAACAATATTAAAAAAAAAATAACGTCAATTAAGGGTATGAACAGTTTCAATAGTTTAACTACCACAGTCCATATCCTAACCTTTTAATTTTTTTTTTTCAGAAAAAGTTATTATACTATACTTGCGCCTTAGCGTGTTTCAAAGACAATAAACCTAAAAGAACATTTTGTAGAGGGGTTATTTTTTAGCATTATTCATGTTTAAAAGGTCCTAGACCATTCCACTATGACATTCTTTGTAATGCAGGTCGTCGACTAGTAAAAACTTCGATCCTTCAAGGTTAAGACCATTCTGTCTGACCGAGCTGCATGGCCTAAAGATTTACACCATTGATTAGCATTTGGGAGGACGCCGGTTCGATTCCGGGACCGTCTGCCTTGGTTCAAGTTTTTCTGTGGTTTTCTTGATCACTTAGGTAAATGCTGACGCAGTAATATTCCACAGATAATCTTTCATTCTTTTCTATCTTCATTTCGTCCGTCTCATCATTCTCACCCGAACCACCACCAACCAATTGCCACCATTACTAAAAAGAGGCTGAAAAGGGCCTTCCGCTCTACCTTCCGGCGTAATTCGGACGGACTGCCCGCCCACCAGCATTACTGACTGGTGGGAATGAAACACCCAAAAGTTTTTCTTTTCTGGCCTGACCCAAGTAGGATTTATATAACCTCTAATTATCCTTTTCTTAGCGTAAAGATCTAACCACGTTGATGCTCGTGTGCAGTACTTGTCCGGCATTTTCGCAATCACCTAATTCTAAAATCACTCTGCGTAATCATGGCCGAATGGGAAAAACATTTGAAACCTAGTCCACTAATTCAGATATGTATGATCTACCGCAAAACTAGAACGTTAATCGAATTGACGCCTTTGCCAACATAACCCTGCACTGTTTATGATGTTTGCGAATGGCAAATACATCATATTATGTATTTGTAGGTGTATGTACAAAGGAACGCACGTATATAATGTATGTGTGGGTGGATATGTACACATACTTCAAACGGAAGTTCGACTTACTTACCCGAGTCCTTCTCAGTTGCCGCTTTCCTTTGTACCATGTGATAACTGCTGGAGGTCTTGAACCGGCTGAAGTGCAGTTAACTTCGTACCGTCTATCAGCAACAAATGTTTCTTCTTTCTTCTCTATCTCCACCGTTAACGGTTTCACTGTAACAAAACAGTATTACGGTTTAATAGTAGGTAACATACATTTCTGCTTAAATAAAACAGAAAAGGAACAAAGAAGTTCATGATGGTTAGTATTCTGACTGATGCGGATCGCGAATTCGATCTTGTTGGAACTCAACAGCGACATTTAGTAGGGAAGTTTAG
>NW_020439074.1:668985-706442 GCF_000699045.2 Agrilus planipennis
TACCAGAAATTTCAAACTTTTATAATAATAAGTAACTTGAACTCTGGAGAATCACTTTAGCGTAAGGTTATTCAAATTCACTAAATGGTTATCGAGGAAAAAATGAAAAATTAACTGAAAATCTCGTTTTTACTTGATAATATAATTATAATATTTACAATTGTCTGAAATAAATGCAATTTTAAAGTTTTAGTTATTATTTAAACATATTAAAAAGTTTTGCCCTCATTATTAATAGAGATTGAAACTAAATATTTTTTTATTTGGAAGTTGAAATCAAGGCATATTCACTGCCAAAAGTCAGTTAAAAATTTTCCATATTATTCGTTATTTCTTATTTTATTCAAAGTTTTTGGTCAAATTCCAAATTTTCTTTCAAACCGTATATTTTTTTTCAGTATAGATAGTATTTATTTACCTCATGATATGCTGCAAAACCTAATTAATCACGAATTTCTAATTTTATGTACTCTTATCTCCGATTGTACCTCTCAAACATCCTTAAGTCTTAACTAACTTTGTACAATATACGGTTCCATAAGCTCGATATAAGTTCTCGGGCATTAATATATTGAAACTGACAGACGTAGATCACGATTTTGATATTACTAGATATCATCAGCACGCCACATGCAGTCAGGTTGTTTTACCCTTTTAGATATGGAAGACTGAACTTAACTGAAAATAGTGTTTCCTTCGATTGTTACTTACAGTTCAAGTCGAGAGTGACCATGGCCTCTTTGGGGTCAATCAGTTGTGTGTTGAATGCCTGACAAGTAAAGATTGCGTCGACGTCTTTCCTTGTAACGGATGGCCACAAAAAGCGATTCTCGATAACATCCCCTGCGTTATGTTCGTACTGCTCATCTTCAATGATACCGTTGACCAACCAGCGGACAACAGGCTCGGGATGACCTCCGACCGTTCTACATGTTAAGTAGACGTCATCGCCTTCTTCGTGGGGACCTACCGTGCCATTTAGTTTCCGGCCCCATTTGTCCAAAATGACAGTTTGCTCAGGTGGAACTGGAAAGAAAGGACAAAGTAGATTAAGCTTAAGTTTTCAATCGGCTTAATCTTAAATTAAAAAGATNTATGAACAGTTTCAATAGTTTAACTACCACAGTCCATATCCTAACCTTTTAATTTTTTTTTTTCAGAAAAAGTTATTATACTATACTTGCGCCTTAGCGTGTTTCAAAGACAATAAACCTAAAAGAACATTTTGTAGAGGGGTTATTTTTTAGCATTATTCATGTTTAAAAGGTCCTAGACCATTCCACTATGACATTCTTTGTAATGCAGGTCGTCGACTAGTAAAAACTTCGATCCTTCAAGGTTAAGACCATTCTGTCTGACCGAGCTGCATGGCCTAAAGATTTACACCATTGATTAGCATTTGGGAGGACGCCGGTTCGATTCCGGGACCGTCTGCCTTGGTTCAAGTTTTTCTGTGGTTTTCTTGATCACTTAGGTAAATGCTGACGCAGTAATATTCCACAGATAATCTTTCATTCTTTTCTATCTTCATTTCGTCCGTCTCATCATTCTCACCCGAACCACCACCAACCAATTGCCACCATTACTAAAAAGAGGCTGAAAAGGGCCTTCCGCTCTACCTTCCGGCGTAATTCGGACGGACTGCCCGCCCACCAGCATTACTGACTGGTGGGAATGAAACACCCAAAAGTTTTTCTTTTCTGGCCTGACCCAAGTAGGATTTATATAACCTCTAATTATCCTTTTCTTAGCGTAAAGATCTAACCACGTTGATGCTCGTGTGCAGTACTTGTCCGGCATTTTCGCAATCACCTAATTCTAAAATCACTCTGCGTAATCATGGCCGAATGGGAAAAACATTTGAAACCTAGTCCACTAATTCAGATATGTATGATCTACCGCAAAACTAGAACGTTAATCGAATTGACGCCTTTGCCAACATAACCCTGCACTGTTTATGATGTTTGCGAATGGCAAATACATCATATTATGTATTTGTAGGTGTATGTACAAAGGAACGCACGTATATAATGTATGTGTGGGTGGATATGTACACATACTTCAAACGGAAGTTCGACTTACTTACCCGAGTCCTTCTCAGTTGCCGCTTTCCTTTGTACCATGTGATAACTGCTGGAGGTCTTGAACCGGCTGAAGTGCAGTTAACTTCGTACCGTCTATCAGCAACAAATGTTTCTTCTTTCTTCTCTATCTCCACCGTTAACGGTTTCACTGTAACAAAACAGTATTACGGTTTAATAGTAGGTAACATACATTTCTGCTTAAATAAAACAGAAAAGGAACAAAGAAGTTCATGATGGTTAGTATTCTGACTGATGCGGATCGCGAATTCGATCTTGTTGGGCCTCAACAGCGCGTCTCAGACAGCTTCCATTAGATATAGCATTGTACTACAGATGGCGTTTACCGCACCGATTGTAGGAGTTCAGAAAAGGAATAAGATTGGTTTTAAATTACGGAGTATGTAAGAATCTTGTAGTTTGACAAAAAAAGACTACTTACTCCAAAGATTGAGAATACTAATTCGTTAATCTTGGGCAGATGGAACTTAATAAATTCAAAATCACTATCCATTTGCTGTACTTTGGAGTTATTTCTTTAGGAAAAACTGTGCCTTTGAAAATGCCAATGTTTTAATAACGTTTCTACAGAAAAACAAGTTTACTAATATTAGAATTAAACACAACAAGATGTATTTTCTTAATAACAAGAGGAATTTGTAACAAAGATTATATTCGGAATGTGAACAATTAAAATTTCTTGCTTTTCTGTAAATAGTTGAAGCAGCCGTCGAAATAGCGTATTAGGTATCTAAATTATTGTTTACCGAGAAATAAAATGAAATCCAACTGGCGGTTTTACGTCCAATTTTACGTTTGTCTTAACAGAAATTTAATATCATGTAACTATAAATAAATTTTGTAGGATTTGATATTTACAATTAGGTAGAAACAAGTCACATCTAATTAAATTTCCATCGAATTGTCTGTTCTCATTTGGATGCAATTAAATATAACAAATCAGCTGAATTTCACTAAGTAGTCTTAGTGTCTGTTACCGACATAACTGTCTTTCTAAAAACTGAAAAGGGGAATAGGATAATCTTTAAACTTTAACCTCAACATTAAGGTGCAATCTAATTAGTCGTTGGAAGATTAATTAAGAGAATATCAGATAATTTAATTTCAAGTTTTCCTTCGTTGGAAATTCTTGTCTGATTTATTTTCCGTCCGGATAATTCAATACCCTTGTTTTTTTCCATCATTTTTCGATTAATTTTAAAAACTAGTCTAGGGGTGAGCTCTACCTTTCAAAACTTTTTTTTTAACAAGTATACGATCCTCTAGCGTTTTTAATCCTGTTACAGAAAAAAACGATAACAAAATTATTCGTAGTATGTACAACAACGACAAAAATATCACTTATAAAACTTTGCTACACAAAGCTTTACAATAAATCAATACTAGGGTAGTAATCTTCAACTTTTCCTCTGTCTTCATATTGTCTCACTCATTAGTCCCCTCCAACCACTTCCCATCTATTTCTGCAATTCCCAGAGATGTGTATTTCCGCTCTATCGCCCGGCTTAGCGTCAAAGCGTAGGTCAACATGGTTTAAAAAATTTTAAAAGTTAATTTAGATTTCGATAGATCAATTAATAGGTAACTAACTTCGTTGATCTGTTCCAGGGAATTAGGTTACGTTCATAGTAAAGGATAAAGATATTTCTTGATCTGTATTATTAACCCCGAGATAAAAATGTTCAGTCTCTCAGAGTCTCTGAAAGAGAAACTCGAGTCTTCGTCTGTCATCGAGTCTCTCTGGTGTCGCTGAGAGAGACTGTCAAAAAAACTGTTTAACGTCTCTAACACTCGAGTGGCTCATAGAGAGAACCTCATTTCATATCCAGTCTCTGAACGAGAGACTCGAATCTCTAAACGAGAGACTCGAATCTCTCAATAAGTGGTGCCTCCATAGACATGGTTAACATTTTCTAAGTTCAACATATTTCAAAGATCCCAGTCTTTCTACGAGAGACTCGAGTATCTCAATTTTCCAGTTTTATTCATTCAGTCTCTCTGTGAGAGACTCGAATTTCTGAATTAACAATTTTATCGTTCGAGTCTCTCATACAGATGTTGTGAGAGATCCATAAAAACACCTAGGCAATAACTGAGAGACTGTGAGAGATGCTCTCAGAGACGCTAAAAGACTGAGAGACTGGAGAGAGACTGAAAATTTTTGTTTAGGGACATTATATTTAAAACCACCACTTAATCTGTCAGTATAAGTATAATAAATTAGGCGATTAACCGATAACGATAATCTTTACCTTGTAAAAAGTAGACGACTTTTAATGACATCTCATTTGGGATAATTGCATTTTACTCGTTTCAGATGGTAATTGTTCCTTTTACCGGGTAGCCTAATTATTCCTGGCCTTAATGCAAAAATAAACATAGATCGCCGGCACTGTTCTGCGGAACTCAATGAGGTTTGAGCGCAAATCGGATTAGATGCTTAGAATCCAAATCGAGCGTGGCTCCTACCTCTTTCGGGTCAATTAGCTTAATAATAGGCGGCTCTGAGGGTAAAAATAGCTCCGGCATCCTTTTTTATCCAAGGGCATTGCGACTAAATGGGCGCTCTTTAGCAGCCTTTGAAATAAACAAACTGTGACCCTTTTGTCAATGGTTTTCGTCTATGTGTGTGCCAGGGAAAAGCATTTCAACGAAAATTTACTGTTTTAGATGAATCAGTAGTGCTAATTTTCATTTCCTTCTTTACTGAATTGATTCAACATAAAGATAATAGGTACTACATTTATACGAAACAGGGTAGCTGTAGTTATTTCAACTAACTTTCACCTTTCATAGCATGTAGAATAGAAATGTCAAAATGTATTGGGGATGAATTACTACAAAATTTAGTCGATTTCAGTAGGGATATAAAGCAGAAGATAGCGCAGGGTCGAGTCGCCTTCAATAAAAAGAAGAACTGCTATGCTCGCGAACGGTTAATTTATAATTTCGAAAAAGATTATTTAAGGTGTGTATTTGAAGCGTGGCGCTGTACGGGTGCGAAACATAGACGATAAGCGCGGCGGAAAAGAAAAGGTTAGAAGCGTTCGAAATGTGGTGTTGCAAGCGAATGATGAGGATATCGTGGATAGAGAAGGTTAGAAGAGGTATTAGAAAGAATAGGAGAACAGAAGATTCTATGGAAGTCAGTAGGTTGGTAGGACACCTTCTCAGGCATAAAGATCTAACCAGAGACATATTAGAGCCAGAAATTGAAGTTACAAGGAATAGAAGTAAACCTAGGTTAGATTACTGTTCGCAAATAGTTAAGGATGTGGGATGTTCCAGTTTTGAGAAAATGGAAAGATTAGCTCAGGATAGGAAAGAGTGAAGCTGCGTGTCCAACCAGACTGACGACCTTATAATGATGACGATGAATTATTTTATATGATGAAACCTGTCGAACATTTTTGAAACTGAAATGTAGCAATTTGATAACGTTTAATCAAGATCTTCATGTGATGTTCCTGATAAATTAGTGACCAAGGGCTAACGTTCTTTATAAATTGCTATTCCCTTCTTCGACAACGAATACAGGACAATAAATTAGATTATTTACCTATCTCAATAGAACTCGATTTAAATAATGTATTCATATGCCTATTAATAAAGTGATAACGACTTTGAACCATTCGTAATGGTAAGACACGTCTTAATTAATTTATTCAAAATTATGGCGAAAGCCTCTCTTCCACATTAGCCCTTTCTAATTATATTTATAAGGAAATATGAGCTTAATTTCAAAGCTCGCTTTTGCAAATTTACTTGTCATGTTATCTTGTTTTCGTAATTGATTAGAACTGAAGCTTTATAACGAACCAGAAGAAGGATTACAATGATTACATTAGTAGTATCCCTTTTCCAGAAATATTACCTTAGCCAGTTTAATATTGGTAAATTTGTGAAGGGCAAACAGTAAGAGAAACAATGTAATGTATAATAGTAATACTATAGGGACGAAACACCTTCACAAACTAATTAATTAAATTATTTTATGACCAAACATTTCCATATTCTAGGATCGAAAGATGAGTTTTCAGAGTCAATGTTTTTATTGAAATTTTACGTTTAGATAAAATGGATAAACACCTTTTTCTTTGTCTTTGACTTCTTCAAAGGTTATTCATGTTCAATTCGTCTAACAAAATTAAACAACGACTTTAATTAAGCTAATTGACGTTAATGAAATGCAATTATTTCAACTGCTTTTAATTAAACGACTGGAAATTCAATTAAAAGTCTAAATTCTAGCAAGTATCTAACGTACAGTTTTAACGCGGAGTTCAATCTATTACAATTCCCAACCAAAAATATTGAAATACGGAAAGTTTATACCTACTTCCAGACTGGATAATAATTGTCAAGAAAAACAAAATAATATTGGTGAACTCTTAAGGATGTTTGGGAGGTATGTCAAAATGCTACGAGATAAATAAACATTTGGAACAACGTTCCCCGTTTAATTCTAAAACTCCTGTAAAAATTACAAATCGGTTCACTAAACCGTTAAAAAATTTTAAAAAATTGTAATTTTACACGTCATTTTATGGAGATTCGTTGACCGAACAGATTAAATTTATTTTTATTAACAGAAAAAAAGCTACCAGAAATTTCAAACTTTTATAAGTAACTTGAACCACTGTAGCGTAAAGTTATTCAAATTCACTAAATGGTTATCGAGGAAAAAATGAAAAATTAGCTGAAAATCTCGTTTTTACTTGATAATATAATGATAATATTTATAATTGTCTGAAATAAATGCAATTTTAAAGTTTTAATTATTATTTAAACATATTAAAAAGTTTTACGCTCATTATTAATAGAGATTGAAACTAAATATTTTTTTGTTTCGAAGTTGAAATCAAGGCATATTCACTGCCAAAAGTCAGTTAAAAATTTTCCATATTATTCGTTATTTCTTATTTTATTCAAAGTTTTTGGTCAAATTCCAAATTTTCTCTCAAACCGTATACTTTTTTTTAGTATAGATAGTATTTATTTACCTCATGATATGCTGCAAAACCTAATTAATCACGAATTTCTAATTTTATGTACTCTTATCTCCGATTGTACCTCTCAAACATCCTTAAGTCTTAACTAACTTTGTACAATATACGGTTCCATAAGCTCGATATAAGTTCTCGGGCATTAATATATTGAAACTGACAGACGTAGATCACGATTTTGATATTACTAGATATCATCAGCACGCCACATGCAGTCAGGTTGTTTTACCCTTTTAGATATGGAAGACTGAACTTAACTGAAAATAGTGTTTCCTTCGATTGTTACTTACAGTTCAAGTCGAGAGTGACCATGGCCTCTTTGGGGTCAATCAGTTGTGTGTTGAATGCCTGACAAGTAAAGATTGCGTCGACGTCTTTCCTTGTAACGGATGGCCACAAAAAGCGATTCTCGATAACATCCCCTGCGTTATGTTCGTACTGCTCATCTTCAATGATACCGTTGACCAACCAGCGGACAACAGGCTCGGGATGACCTCCGACCGTTCTACATGTTAAGTAGACGTCATCGCCTTCTTCGTGGGGACCTACCGTGCCATTTAGTTTCCGGCCCCATTTGTCCAAAATGACAGTTTGCTCAGGTGGAACTGGAAAGAAAGGACAAAGTAGATTAAGCTTAAGTTTTCAATCGGCTTAATCTTAAATTAAAAAGATATAAAATTAAAGTAATATTTATACAATTCCTTTAATATGTAAATCTGGATTTAGAAATACGTAAATATTTGTAACATTCGAAATATTAAGAATTTTAGATTCAGAATCCATCAAATCTGAACCACCAAAAACTATCTTTAAATTGTGACATATTAAAAGCACTTTGGAGGTCAAATTAGTGTTCAACGGTGAAAAGTCGTTAAGAAACAAATTTCCTTTTAAAGATTGCATTTATAATAGATATTTACTCATTTGTCGAGCTAACAGAACCTACATAAAAAAGTAATTTAAGGTAATGTTAAAGTAAGTTTTAGGCTGATTTAGAAAATGTGGTTCTTTTCAAACACATTATGTTAAGTTTAAATGTTCCAGAAGGTAATACGTAGTCTTGAATGAGACGATGCTGTGGTGGAAATCACTGGTACTTAAGACGGTTCGACATCCTTTTATAAGATCCTTTTTAAACAGCCTTCTCGAGTTTAATGTCATTCAAATTCAACATTCTATTGTCCCTAAAAGGGAGGATCACGCAATACGTAAAAGTTAAAAACTTTATGATTATTTTATGATTATGTGGATTACCTGTAAATTACGTGTTAACATAACATTTTGAGTTTGAAAATTGTTTCGGTAGTTATCTATCAATCTACTTGTAACTTTAACCAGTAAATTTATTTATCATTTTAAGGTTTAGTTAATTGAAGAAAGATCCAATCTGAAACGTTTCTATGTAAAACAGATATTTATTTATTAACAATATTGCCCGACGTTTCTCGCTTTGGTTTGGGACCTCTTCAGTTACAATTTTAATTGTATAAATTGTTTAAAATTTAAATTGTAGAAGCCTTCAATAATTCCCACACTAAGGGGCGAAACGTCGGGTAATATTGTTAGATATAATTATCTAATTTACCTGAAAATAGTTCAGATTGGATCTATCTTGAACATTCTTATCAGGGAAAAAATGATCACCACCAATCTATTAGAGTTTCCATATCTTTTGGAAAATTGAAAATACTTATCGTTTCTTTGGAGAGTTATACAAAGAAATTGTGGAGAATGGGCGGACGTCATTTCAAAATTGGAAAATGGTGAAAACCATATATACGTGTCTGTATCTATTCACCATTGTCTGTAACGACTTCCGGATATAACGACGAAATTACAGCGGTCCCTTCGTCGTCGTTACACCTAAAATCCACCGTAGTTACAGTAAATTGTAGTTTTAATTGTAACTGCTCAAACAGTAATGAGAATGCTTTCCATGTCCTTTTTTCCTTTTACGATTAGACTCTCGCAACAGATCGGATAATTGGATGCGGTGGCAAAAGTGGGTGATACTAGCGAACAAAACATAAAAAAGAGATCGCACTGAGAGCAGCTGCCTTCGTGAGAACAACCAAGTGCATTATTTTAGGTGAATGCATTGAGATCCGGACGAATAGGCTAAAGTGCATGCTTAGTCCGCGAGGAGCCGTGTTCTCGACGCTGAACGATCGCATAATTTGAGGTAAGCGAAACACAAAGCAAATATAAGGAGACACATATTGCCTACGAAGAACAGGATACGTGTATTTGAAACCAAAACATGACTACAAACAATCTCGTTTCAGCTACGATCGCTGTACGGTTGAATAAAGGAAGCTCCTGGTTAACTCGAAAGGAACTTAATTTGAAAGCCGAACAAGAAAGTAGGTTTTCTATAATTTATAATCGTTAAAGGAATCCATGGCTATATAAATAGTGGTTTAGCGGAATAAGAGAATACCGAATATTTAGCTTCTTCTGTACCAAATACTCATCTGAACCGAATAGGAATGGAGATATAAAAAAATAATAACATCTCTTAGTATCTCCTAATCGATTCACTATGTGTCCTAACTTATCTCTCAATCTTTAAGAAATTGTTGTTACGATTATACCCAGTGTTCGAAATTAGGAAAAAAATTAATAAACGTAAGAAATGTTAGGTGTGAGCTTTTAAAAACCTGTAGAAGACATAGGTAAATAAAGCTCGATGCATAGTCAT
Source organism: Agrilus planipennis (assembly GCF_000699045.2). Classification (NCBI taxonomy): domain Eukaryota; kingdom Metazoa; phylum Arthropoda; class Insecta; order Coleoptera; family Buprestidae; genus Agrilus; species Agrilus planipennis. Next base: position 678,795 of record NW_020439074.1, read on the forward strand.
CACCATTATCATCACACGATCGTCAGCCCTATGAATCATTTGACAAGCACTTTCATTGTTTCCTATCCTGAGCTAATCTTCGCAATTCCCTAAAACTAGAGCATCCCACATAAAGCCCATTGCATATTGTTATCACATCATGAAGATGATCATCAACATAGAGTCGCCAGTCCTATGGCAAGCATCTCCACTGTCTCCTATCTTAACTTAAATTTCGCAATCCTTAAAACTAGATCATCCCACATAAAGCCCATTGCATATTGTTATCGCATCATGATGATGATCATCATCATAGAGTCGCCAGTTCTATGGCAAGCTTCTTCACTCTCTCCTATGCAATTCCCTAAAACTAGAGCATCTCACATAAAGCCCAATACATATTGTCATCACATCATGCTTACAATTATCATCATAGGGTCGCTAATACAATGCCATAGCATCTCCACTCTTTCCTATTCTAAGCTAAACTTCGCAATTCCCTAAAACTAGACTATCCTATATAAAGCCCAGTACATATTGTCATCATCATCATGAAGATTATCATCTAATATGTCTCTAACTAACCCTTCATGCCTGAGAAGAGATCCTACTAATCAGTCTCGCTTATTTCCAATTGACCTCCATAGCGCCCTTTGTTCTCCTACTCTTTTTGATGTCGTCTCATTTCTAACTTTCTCTAGACACGGTATCCTCATCATTTCGAGTGCTTCTTTTTCTTTTCCGCCGCGCCTACTTTTCACGTTTCGCACCCGTACAAAGTCGTGCTCTACACGTACACATTTACTAATCTCTTTCGAATTTCTAAATTAACCCTTCGCGAGCATAAAAGTAACTTCTTTTTGTTAATGAAATCGTAAATTATTAATCTCCTAGATATCTAAAATGAGAGGGTTCTGCATATTGTGCAACGCATCATTTTCAAGAGGCGGTAAAAGAAAACTGACATCACTGGTAATTTCTACGTTCAGCGAACGTTTTTCCTTACATCAGGAAGATATACCGATTCCATTTGTGTCTTGAAGTGCCGGTTGCAGTTTATTACAATTGTAATTACCCACTCGAAAAATAAATTCGAATAAAGAGTAAAAAGGGGGTAGCAGAACGACGAGGTCAATCGAACGATTTAGCAATTGGGGTTGGTTGCAGTGAGTGAGTGTATCAGGTGTAACGGATCCGCTTTATTTATGACAAATTCTTGCGATTAATCAGTATTACGCATCAGTTCAGGCTCTAATCACTTTTGCCTGACGTTGGTTGTTCGCGATGGCATCGGAGCGAAGCCGGCAGTCCCGTTTGATACCCTCCGGTTATACCTCTACCACCTATACCCTACCATCACCTATTGATTAATTGCCGCAGCCTTAATTCATCCGCCGTTTTAGAAAGCGCGCGGCCCATATGTTTCGTTCCGGTCCCGGATTTTAAATGATTTATTTTGGGAGTTTGATGTTTAATTTCGGCCACTGAAAGAGATTAGACCCGTCCGCGATTGCGCACACCTTCGTTATCCACTTGCACGGTTAACTTTATAATTCGCTGGAGAATTTTACTCCCAACATGAAAATTAAATAAGAGGGGTTGTCAATTTAAAGTTAGGAAATGAAAGTCTGACAGGCAATGTGATGTCTTTGGTTTAAAAATTTATCAGGATAATTCAATTAGCATCTGTACTTAAATTTACGTGATTCTAATTTACGTTTCAATCCCGCTGTCGTTATAAGAACGAATAGGAAAAGACTTTTATTGTACAAGTGTATCTATTAACTTATTTATTAATTCTGTATTCAAATTATTTGATCAATACATACCTATCTGTAATTTTGTATTAATATATATAAAGATTTAGCGAAATGTAGCAAAATACAATCCCAAACAGATTTTCACAAATACTACCCTTATGTGCGAAAATCATTGATTTATCCTGGCTGGTTATGACGAAATACACTAGTGCAATATTAGTTGTTGATGGGCTATGAAAGTATTTAATATATGTTTAAAAGTAGTGCCTAATTTACTTTAGTAGAATGAAAGTTCTTCACATTGGCTATTAAACGTATTAGAAGCTTAAAAAGGGGACAATGAGATATTCCAGGAATGCCATTTAATTCTTTAACTGAATAGAGACCAAAAAATCCTAAACTCCTAGAAAATAGATAAGTAACCTAAAATATTGGATTGATATCGTTTTTCGTGTTCAGTGCCATGGTCCACGAAATTTTGAAGTTCCAAATTGATATCAGCATCTCCCAAACCACCACTTATCGTACCTTTAGCAAAGAACTACGAAATTTTATGAATTAAGACAAAACAACCCGCAAAATAATATTGAATTTATATACGCCAGCTGTATAAAACTGAAAACTACAAAATATTGTGGTGTGCTAATAAATGCATACAATCCAAAATTCTTAGAAAACGATTCGAAAAGAATATTTTGATATAAAATGATTGATGTTGATTTTACATCAATAAAATTATTTGCAACCCTATTTTGGCTCTGATCTTTCAGGCTAAGCAAACTATTTCGGCGTCAGTGTCTTTTTTCCAAATAAAACAGTGACAAAGACAAATAAAGATGCATATAGAAGAATTATTTGTTGCTGGACTGAAAGTATAACATAAAGATAGAAAAACTATCTATATCTCAATCACTTCAAACAGAAAAAATATGAATCATACATAATCTTCGCAGCTGTTCCTTTTCTTCGTCATTTAGTAGATCATTCGAAGTAGTAATTAATAGATTATTTATCTGTAAAAATTTTGGAAGGTAGGTAGATGGTTTTCATATTTTGTTACCAATGTAGATGATACACCTGTAGGTACGTATGAAGTATTTTGTTATTTTCTCATTTTTCTTTCTTTGTTACTTTGCTACAAAACAGTCCGTTTTCAGATGCCATCATTGTTATAACTAAACAGTTATATGACTTCTTTAATTGTTCTTCCTAACGACTTTCCCGTGGGTTGGCTATCAAATAAGAAGCGGCGTATCGTTTGCGCCATTTTCTCGGAGAATCGGGGCAACAAAAGCTGTTTCAACCCCTTAATAATTTATAATTGCCATGGTTTTGAGCGCTGAGGCGCGCTATTATTTGTAGCTTAAAATTTCCATTAAGGCATAAGAGGCGAAGAAAAAGAGACAGACGCGACGTGAATATGACAGAGAGAATTCACGCAATTTTCTCCTCCAAGTGCCAAGTTCATAAATAAATGAAAGCAATTGTAATTGTACCGTTCGGATTCAATTATGGAAACAAAAGAGAAGGAAGACACCCGGGCTCTTATGTACTTCTCAACGAGCTTCAGGCACTTATTATTTTGGATATCTTGATTCATTATGACGCATAAATTAGAAATGTATACGGATGTACATTAATTCATGTAGCTTTTCCTCGTAGATTCGGATTAATGTCGAATACAATTCCACTCGAATTCGCTCTCTCGTAATGTCAGCTTATTTCCCTTTGTAACTTTGCAATCCCCCGACAGCATTTCTTCAAACTAATCAGTTGCATTGCACCACTCGATACAACTTCACCTCCCGAATTATATTATAACTAATTGTTTCTTGTTATAACTTCTCCAGTTCGACATAACGTTCTCCGTTTATTTAATTTCTTCATCAATTTTGGATAATACAGTATTGGGACCCGTCAAATGGGCATACACCATCTGGTGGCAAAATTTATAACTCGAATGAGGGAAAAATTAACATAGGAACTGTGCACGCAAATTGTAAAATTGTTTATTAGTTAAAAAAGTAAAAATTTTTTTGATGATGGAGTCGACGAAGTTTTCTTCTAAAGTTAAATCAAATAAAAAGTTAATATGTTCAGTGAAAAGCTGCAATAGCACTTCAGACATAGATCTTCACTCTTCACCTACATTAACTACTTTCCAATAAAAACTAACCGTTTTATATATGTAAAAAATATATTCGGAAAATTAGATAAAAAAGTAAACTAATAGAAGCTTGGATGAAAGCAGTAGGTATCAAAGAAGTGAATTCCGAAATAAAAATTTGTTCACGTCATTTTAATGCACATGATTATATTTCAGCAAGTATTTACCATCAGCCATAACCTTAATATTTAAAACTAGAATCATACTAAAATTATAAAGTGAGAAATTATTTATTCCTGTGTAATTGATTTAACACAATTCTAATGATACGATATAAGTATTTTGAGGTTAAGAACCTACCTGCTGCAATACTCACAAAGTTGCAATAATTCTTATTCCCTTTTTTTTAACTGTATTTTATCTTTAACTAACTGCTTTTGTTTATCGTGTGTTTAAAGTTTACTTAACGCTTGGGTTCTTTTGTTAATTGAAAATTTGCAAGCAATCTTCTTTGTACCAATTCATGGACATATTATTATTTCCTTTAAAATTCATGATTTTTATTAAATTTGCAGACCACTCGTTTTCTCATTTTGAGAATCGTGTTGCTGAAAAATCCGTTTTAATGTCACTATGTTATAATCCTATAAAAACGAAATGAATAACAGCAACCTTAATAAGAGATGAAAACTACCTGATTGATTTACGGCCGAATCCATATGAAATACGCTCGCATAAATCAGTTAATAACTGCCACTCTATAAATTACAAATTAGTAGTATTAGTACTAGTAAGGAAGTTTGATTTTCAGATGCCAAAATGATCAGTTCATAAAATAAACTAATGCCAAAAGCAATCCTCTTGTATATTTAGTTGGGGTTGCTTTAGTAAGCCGTGGCCTGATACAGTAGTGAGTCGTAGGAGGAAAGGGTGGAAAGAAAAACTGTTATATTTCATCATCATCATAAGGTCGTTAGTCCTAAGACCGGTTGGAACGCACCTCCACTCTTTTCTATCCTGAGCTAATCTTCGCATTTCCTTAAAACTAGAACATTCAACATCCTTAACTATTTGTGAACCGTAATTCAATCTAGTTGTACCTCTACCCCTCCTAACTCCCGTTTCTGTTTCTAATATGTTTCTGACTAGACCTTCATGCCTGAGAAGGTGTCCTACTAACATATCTCACCTATTTCTTATTGACCTCCATAGAGTCCTCTGTTCTCCTATTCTTTTGAAAACCTCTTCATTTCTAACCTTTCTTATCCATGGTATCCTCATCATTCGCCTGTAACACCACATTTCGAACGCTTCTAACCTTTTCTTTTCCGCCGCTCTCACCGTCCATGTTTCGCACCCGTACAGCGCCGCTCTCCAAATATACACCTTCAGTCGCTTCTTCTATTTTTTCGTCTCCTATCTTTATATTCGTTCTTTCCCTGCTTCGTGAAAGGGAAATTTTATTTTCCTTTTCATATCACGGGATACCAACCATGTATTAAAACTAGCAGGTCATTACGAAATAACTGAAAAATAGACTTTTTGTCTCTGCGCCTACTCTTATCGGGGAGTATCTTTCCCCCTACTGCCTGGGTGTGATCAAAAGTAGTTAATATTATTCTTAATGGCTACGACGTATATATAGCGTTGATTTCGAATAAACGCCATTCACACCATGTTGATTATACAACGGAACCAGTAAATTACATTTCTTCATTAGACAAGCGTTTTTCAGAATTCGGAACACGCAGTGCGGGGGACTTGCGTGAGGAGAATTTAATGCGGTGTCAGTAACAAGTTTTAATAATATGTGAATCGAGAATCGAGCTCGATGTTACGTTCCAGCATGTATTCGGCAAGTTAAACGTTCGGTAAAATCAGAGTAGTACGTGCACACATTTCCGCCACTAAAGCATACTAATTGGGGACTTTTTAGCTTATTACACACGAATAACGAGCAATTATGCGTCAGTCTGTTAGTAAAGCAAACGGACAGAATATCTAAACAAGAGACTTGCGGATGCATTTGGGGCCCGTGAATGGGCAAACTTTGCGGTCTAATTAAGTCAAAATTAAATCCGATTTATTAAGGGTTATCTAAACATCTAAAACATTAATAGGCATGTAACAAAAGCTTCAACTAAACATTGGACAGTGAACACTGTTCAAATGTATGGAACGGAACTATCAGAAGAAAATGAAATGTTTAAAATGTTTTTAGTAAGAGAATGGACATTAATAAAGAAATTGCAAAGAATAATATTACACTTATTTTTTGGGGATTTTCCCGAGTAAATTTGTCGGCGATTTTAGGGGTTTTTAACTTGTCATCATCATAAGGTCGTCAGTCCTAAGACTGGTTCGAAACGTACCTCCACTCTTTCCTATCCTGAGCTAATCTTCGCATTTCCGTAAAACTAGAACAGCCCACATCCTTAACTATTTGTGAACAGTAATCTCGCCTATTTTTTCTTGACTTCCATAGAGTCCTCTGTTCTCCTATTCTTTCTAATACCTCTTCATTTCTAACCTTTTCTACCCACGTTATCCTCATCATCCGCCTATAACACCACATTTCGAACGCTTCTAACCTTTTCTTTTCCGCCGCGCCCACTGTCCATGTTTCGCACCAGTACAACGCCGTACTGCAAACATACACCTTTAACAACCTTTTTCGAATTTCTAACTTGTGTTTTAGGAATAAACATTTTTGGAAATTGGTGACTACTGAAAATCATACAACATTTATAACACGGACTATATACGTTATATATACAATTGTGAGGTATATTTTTCTATTAAAAACACATAATAGAATAGTTAAATAGGTCTCAGGACTAATTACTGGGGTACATTAATATACATTAATTTGATTAGTAGAAGGGAAACTATTTTCCCCGCAACGAGGAAATATTTGCATGCTGTGAGGCTTTTCCACGTGCAATTTTCCTTAACTCTCGGGAAATTCCTCGGAGATAGTATGATAGATACGTTGCGGGCGGTTAATTAACAAAATTTAAACTAAAACCAGTGGGAACCATTTTAACTTTTGCCAGTGGCAGTAAATTATCCGACGAACATGCAATCTACATTGTGGCAGCAAAAGCAAATTGACATTTCTACCGTTTATTCCACATCGGTACATAACCACATTACACCAGTTTTTTTTTGGTAGATACTAAATTAAATTGTCACAACCAGAAATTGGATCTATTAGGTTTAGTCTGTTACATATAGGTTTATAATTCGACAATTAGATATTAATGATTTTGGGAACTTTTTTCTTTTACCTGTGCAATGAAAAACATCGCTTAGTGCGAAATTTAGAATTATAGTAGGTACCTAGAAAACCGAACAGTGCTAAGGACAGATGTAAAGTGTTCGTTCCTAGTTTGTAACCTAAATTTTCTTTCCTACATGTTATAAAAAAGAATTAAAAAAACTGATCAAATTTCAAGAATCGAACCCGCTCAATCTGGCGCGGTAGATTTACGCTCTGACCATTGGACTATTTGCAGAAGCTGTTCTCTTGTTCTTCTGTGTGTGAGAGCACGGAGGAAACGAATTTTCCGAGGAATGAGACATACCTAGTTTGATTTTTCCACCCTTATAAACCTCCACATTGTTAATTTCAAAGAAATCGTTGTAGCTGCTTTCTTGAACGCGAATACAAAAAACAACGAAACAAATATCTTTTTATCACTAGGTATACACAATAATGTAATTGCTTGATAATATGATAATAATAAATAATAGTAATAATAATAAGCCTATTCTCACTGATCATATTTCAGGGCAAGAAGAACCGTTAGCTCCCTAAATTTTAAGAACAGAAAATTGGTTTCTATATCCCAAAAGATGTGTGAGTGAGGTTCTTTGGCATTAGCCCCGTCTTCACTTGCTCAAAGTTACCAGTGAAAACTGAGAAGACCAGGAGAATAATAATAAAAGGTAACAAAATGCACAACATCCTTTAAACATAAATCTGGACATGTTTCTCTTTCCAGAGAATGTTGCAGTTAATGTGATGCATCTGTAAACTTGACTCACCAACAACTGTTAAGTTGTAGAGAAAGCTGCGGGTTTGGGCGTTTCTAAAGTCGACTCTGCATCTGTAAACTCCTTCGTCATGTCGACGAATATCGTCGACGACAAGATGTGCAGGATCACTAGAAGTCCGGAAGTACGCTCTCGAACCGAAAACTTCCGGTGCCGACCAATGGCGCGCCTGCTCTAGAGGTTTTCCTCGCACATCGAAACTAAAACAGAGAAGTTACATAGTTTGAAATGTGTATTTTAGCACGAAATACATTTTAATAAGTTGCGAAAATCGTGTACATATAGTTGTATACAAGAAGACTAGGGGTAGAAACTAGAAACTTTGCTTAATGTTCGTAGCGAGCTGTAAAGAACGTCATTAAATTGTGCTCGGCAGTTCGCTGCGCTGTGAGACACTGCACATCCGCGAAAGTAGAGAGTGTATCGGGATCTATAACTTTTATGTTTAATGTTTTCGGCTAAAATCGCATTTGCAGGATAACAGGGCTTCGTTAGCCCCTTTAAGTATGAAAATCGAATTCATTATTCAAATTTGATCGGAGAGGAACGGATATTAGTCGTTAGTTTGAAGTGAGAGATAATGTTATAATTTGAAATATTGGACACCCCTTTACCCCAAGGGTAGAAACTAGAAACTTTGCTTAATGTACGTAGCGAGCTGTAAAGAACGTCATTAAATTGTGCTTGGCAGTTCGTTGCGCTGTGAGACACTGCACATGCGCGAGGTAGAGAGTATATCGGGATCTATAACTTTTATGTTTAATGTTTTCGGCTAAAAGCAGGATAATAGGGCTTTGTTGCCCTCTTTAAGTATGAAAATCGAATTCATTATTCGAATCGGATCGGAGACGAAAGGATAGTCGTTAGTTTAAAGGGAGAGATAATCAAATATTAATGTGTAAATTCATTTTAATTTTCTGACAATATAAACTACTTGAAGTGAATGAGGGAAAAATTTGTAGCTGTTGTCACACCCTTGCCGGGAATCGAACCCGGGGCCTTTGGCTTTACGCACCAATGCTCTCACCACTAAGCTACAAGAGGTGACAACAGTAACAATGACAAACCGTGCATATTAGGTCAGAGATTTGTCGAACTAATGTAACTATATTAATACTATAAATATGAAACACTTTGATATTTAATAGGGGTTAATGTCAAATATTAATGTGAAAATTCATTTTAATTTTCTCCCAGGTTCTTGAGGTAGTTTATAGTGAGAGAAAATTAAAATGAATTTTCACACTAATATTTGATATTAACCCCTATTAAATGTCAAAGTGTTTCATATTGAGAGATAATGTTATAATTTGAAATGTTGGACACCCCTTTACCGAATTGGCTGTTTAGATTCAAACAGGTGTTACAAGAAGGCGCTTTTATTGCCGAAGCCCGTTTATTTTATTCAAAAACAAAGCAAATCTCAGAGTTCAAACAGCCACTCGTCCATTTAGCAATCCCTCTCGCGCCTCTTCATCACACCATCGAATTACGTGCTTTGGCAGGTGCTGAAAAATCGCAAACTTTGAAATATTGAAATATTCAATTACGACAGCGAACATGTTACAATCTGCCATTATGGCCTTATAGCGGCAGTTCCGAGTTGCCCTGATTGCCGGTTGTGCTGCTGTCGACACAGCCACCCGACCCTGCCCGTCGCCTGCCCTCCCAACTACCCCATTGGGACCAAGCAACACGCGATCGTTTGTGGAAGCTATTAATTCCTGCTTACGCCGCTAGTAAAGTGTCCTGATGAAATACGCCTCCTCATAAAGTGGAATTATCCTGGCTTCAATTACTCTCCTTAGCTTTACTTTTTTGAACGACGACCATCAAAAGTTTCGTTTTCCTTTTGGTGCGTGATAAAAATGGTCGCAGTTTATTCTCACCCTCTACATGCTCTTCGACCAAGTACAACATACAATAATGTCTCTAACTTCACTACTAATTCGATAAGAATCGCTTGAAAAGAAACGAGACCGAATACTTTAAAAGCACGTTTCAGAAAATACTACAAACGGCACAGTGAACGCCATCTGTAATGAAATACGTAAAAAAATACGTAATCCTAAAATGTAGCATCGTGCTACAGATGGCGTGCACTGTGCCGTTTGTAGTATTTTCTAAAACGCACTGTTAAGACAGCAGGTAAAAGTTGGTCTGTGTTCTGTCGGAGCTGCCTGCGACGCGCTGATGAGATCCAAAAAGATCGAAATCGCGATCCGCGTCTGGCAGTTTCGACAGAATACAGACCACTTCGAGTTATTTTACTTTAAAAGTAATTGAAAAGAATGTCTCAAGGTGCTAAGAATTCTTTAGGTATATTTAATGGCTTTAGCGTTTCTGTTATTTGTATGTATTAACCGCAATCCTATCAAATTGTAGAAATAACATTTCAAAGGAAACAAGTTTCTCTCTAAGTAATTGCTTGTTAATCAACATTCCTGAAGAAATGTCAGCTTGAATCAATCTCGCGCCGAATACATTTTACTGGGAAATTGGTGTTAAATAGTGCTTTGACAGTTTTATTGCGAAATTCCTGAAAGCAATAACGCTGAATTAAAATTTAATTAATGCCAAGTCAAAGATGTAAAAGTGACTAAGGGAATGCTGACGCCAAATTCATCTTTTACGAAAATCTAGTTTAATTACCCTGCCAGAATGCACGTAATGACAAAATTCTTGTAAGTACCTAGATATCTACCAATTTAATTTTGGCATTCGTAATTCTTTTTGTTCTGAATATTGTTGTTGCTTTTCATTAAGACTGACTATAAGTCCTTAATCCCATCAACTGATAATAGCATTGATTTACCCTGTAATCGGCTTTGGCCGACATCAATAGATACAAAATTTTTAGATTCATACTTTTCAATATCAATATGATTATTAGAAAATAAAGTGGTTTTAGAAAACACTCTCTAGCAAGAAACGAATGAATAATGAATAAGTAATTCCGTTGGTAGTTTTTCGTGTTTCAGTAAAAAGCATGCGATTATTAAAAATTTATGTCAATATTATTATTCCGCCGCAACATTCCTGAAGAGCACTTAAAGATACTCTGGATGTAATATGCTTTCCTAACCCATGAAAGTGATGCTGCCGGCGTCATTTTAGGACATCGTAAATATTTCGTTATGAAACATCTTTCCAAATGTAACTTTTTACGATTTTCATCTCAACGCTTGACAGCCCTTCTTTAGATCCGAGAGTTTGATATGTCCTCAGGAGAAAGGAGTAACAGGGTCGACAGTTTGCACTCTCAGCAGACATTGTTTTAGAAACAGAAAAGAAAAGAGTTTGAAATATCATCAGCGTACACTTTCGAACGGTACATTGTTCTAAAAGTCTCAAACAGATGATTAAAATTGTAGGATCACATAGTTTGTGCAGGTACATAGATATAAATAAAGGAGAACCACTATAAATACGTAAAATATATAAAGAGAGTACTTTTCAAATGTTTTTCTCACTTTTTGATTTTATCAATTTAATTTAAGCGTTTATATTACTCTAATCGGAGACTGAGCAACCCTACGTGAACCCTTTTGCGGAAAGCTCTATTAAGGCATGTGGCCCTGCCCGATGGGGTGTCCTATTTTAACTCATTATATATACACTATGTCTGCTTAGTATTCCAGAATGTTTGAAAGGTAACATCTGGAAGTAGTTCCTAATTAGACCCAAATGTTTTAAGGTATAACTTTGCTAATCCGGCCCAAAATCAGATAACCTGATTAGGTCAACTTATGTATTAGGCCCACCTATCTGAACCAAATCTAGTTGTCTCATTAGGACGAAATGCTCTAAAGGTTCAATGGTAAATTTCCAGATGATGGTCCCCACCCCCGAAGGGGGTTAGATGGGGGTGGGAGTAAGGGGGATCGAAAGATGGTGATCACCTGAGTAAAACCCCATAAAAAATTTGAGGCGGTCTCACCCTCATAAAAAGTTATGGAGGGTTGAAAGTTGATTATTTTGACTATAATTCAAATAAAATTCAATAAAAAAAATATTTTCAAGCGGGTGGAGGTGGGGGATCGAAAGAAGGTGGTCACTTGAACAAAACCCAATAACTTAACCTAACCTAACCTAACCTACCCTATTGATAAAGATATTTAAATAATGTTTTATATAACTTTCTCAATATTTTTATGTATTTTTCTATTAGTTTTACCTTTGAATATTGTTTATGAATGATTATATAAAGATTTACATGCCTAGAAATGTATAAAAATTGGCATATTTATTAACTTTGAACACCTATAACTTTTTATGGGAGTGAGACCGCCACGAACCTTTTATGGTACAGTGATGGGGGAGACCTCCTTCTTCGATCCCCCCCATCCCACGCCCGAAGGGGGTGGAGGCCATCATCTAGACCTTTACCGGTTCAATTTCTGATCCAGCCCAAATCATCTATAGTAGTCCTATCCAGATAATTCCTGGCTGCTTAACTGGGTCCGAATGTTCTTAGGATCCTTAACGTAAGATTTCAGATTCATGCTTAATGAAAATTTTCTTATCCGGGCCCTATATGCCGAATATGATCCGGGCCGAAGCCTTAAAACATTTCCAGTCGATCAGTAAACCGGTTTAGATTCCGATGTTTTCGGACTTGATGTAAATTTCGTCTGTATGTTTTTGTATTGCATTTTCACTAATCTCCCGGCTGGGAAAACTAAGGGAAATGTGTTTCCTACGTAACGACTGGTGACTACGGCACTCCGTTGCGTCTCGGTCGCAGTATCGTGGATGTAATTACTGCAGACGAAAGCGCAGTTTCAATTAAGTTCACGATATATAGCTGTATTAACGACAATAATTATTGTCGTTACGGTTCCGGTCCTTACCGAGCTTCCGCCCTCCGGCCCCGCCGTCGCCCCGTCGACGTTGCGGCTATCGTGGAAAACGAATGCAAGACGACACCGACGCGGAAAAGGTAAATAATGTACAAAGCGAAGCGAATTAAATGGCGCACTAAAAAAAGTTAATTGCTCTTCTTAACGGGCTGACCTCGTCTGAAAAGCGAAACGAAAAATTTAACGCCGTGGTTCAGCTACCCTACATTAAATTAAATGAAAAGCAGTAAGTACAGTTTTTTGACTTTAAAAAATTTATACGAGACGCAGGTAAATTATTCACGAATTTCGGACAGGGCCGACGTTACTTTTATATTTTCGCAGTTTTAAAATTTACGACAACAGAAAGTACTGGAGATCTATTTTATTCCAATAAACTTAGATATTCTTTGCGGAAAATAATAGAAGCCTTTTGGAAGGATGGTTAAAGGTTATCACAATCTAAAGCCACCTAATTTATAATTTAATAGTGACCCGTCCCAGCTTCGCTTCAAAAGATACCCCCTGAACATACTAAATATACTACAGAATGTTTTAGAAAATACTACAAATGGCGCCGTAAACGCCATCTGTAGCACGATGCTACATTTTAGGATTACGAATACAGACCACTTCGAATTATTTTATTCGAATTATTTTATACTACAGAATGTCTTTATATACAACATTCACAGTTTTTTGTCATTAAACAATACAAACCGGCCTCCCAGCCGGTACCGTCGCAACCGCTATGTCCCTGCATTTTAAATCTGTAATATCTTCGAAAATATTCATTTAAATTACATGCTGATATTGATCTATATTAAATGCACAATGTATTTAAGGTACTTAATTGGATAAGAATTAATGCTGTATTGCTTACAATCGCTTCGTAAATAAGTCATTATTTCTCATAAAAAGTAAAGGATAAAAACGGTTATTGTGGGTTATTCCTCAGAGATAGACATATACCATCGCGGACTTTTTTGTAGACCCTTTTAAGATGTTACAATATAGTAGTACATTATTTTGATCTATCTCGTAGGGTTCAGCCAGCGTTTGCAATGTAAGCGCAAAAAATGTGTTTATTTACGACATCACATTAGAAACCTCTAAAACTATCAGTGTTTCCCTACTATATTATGCATGTATTATACATATAAACCTTCCTCTTGAATCACTCTATCTTTTAAAAAAAACCGCATCAAAATCCGTTGCGTAGTTTTAAAGATTTAAGCATACGTAGGGACAGACAGCGGGAAAGCGACTTTGTTTTATACTATGTAGTGATGATATGCCCATTGTTAAATTTCAAATGCAGCTTTATACAATTTATTTTGTATTTTATTACTTAATAAAATAATTGTTGCAGTAATGTAAGCAAATTAAGTAGAAATTTAGTAATCAGTATTTAACTCATTCACTAATTTACTCGCAAATAGACTAGCCGACTATCTAACTTTCAGATAACTACAGATTTTAGAGGAAGTTCTTTATTTAAAATTAGTCAATCCGACGATATATTTGCAAAAGTTTTTTACTTTCATTCCAAACGGTTCTGCTATGATCACTGTATATTTTCTTAATATTTCCTCCATTTCTTGTTCATAACATTATCCTACATAAATCCATTCCATCTCACTGTATTATTCAACTAGAATATGTACAATTTCCTCTTTATTCAATCCATTAAAAATTCTTTCCTCAATGTAACATTGTAAAACTCTTTTCTTCAATTTATCATCATTATAGCACAAAAAGTTAACCCATTCAAAATGTCTACTTGCTAAGCCGTTTCTCGAAACTTCACTTCTTTACTTTATTGTGCTTGAAATTTTCCTTTTGCAAGAGTGTATGAATATCTCCTTCTATTCTCCACAAATCCTTCTTAACTAATAATGAACTCATGTATTTATTAACCTATCTACTACAGGACCGTACCTGGTGGATATTCAAAAGGTGTCCTGCATCCTAGACTATTGCTGGGCAAAAATATCGTAAGTTATCTATAATAACAACTGATAACTATCGATCTTCTTCAGAGATCCATTCCCAATGCACATCGCCACTTTATTAGAGAAACGTCAGCAAGCAGCTCTAACCGACATCGGCCTTTAACCCCAATCAGGACAACAACAGTTCAACTAATATTGGTTGCGAAAACCTTTACGAACTTGCCAATTATTTTTCGAAACAATTTGATAGTATATATCAAGAAAATTAACGGTCAACCAGTAAGAGTGGCGATTTAGGTTTCTCACCGGGGTAGTTGACAACCCTTAAACAGTTCTGGCACACACAAAGTATGATTTGGGAATGAAAATGAAAGTAATTGAATTCAATCCAGATATGCAATTTTTACATCGTGTGAGGTCCTTCCAGGGACTACTTTGTGTTACCCTGGCCGATTAGCGAACGAATCACGCCATCCTGACATGCGATACCTACCTTTAACAACTTCGGACATATTTACTGTTTTGTTATTACCAACAAACTAAAATCCCGAGTCACGTTCTAGTTATTGCGGATAATAATAAAATACAAATATTATTGACGTAATTTCACTTGAATTAATGAGTGAAATTCTAACTACTACGGTTTTATTGGATAGGTATACTTCATTTACTTTCTGTAGGGATGTGCCCCTTCCAATGTCTTGGATGCGCGCTGGCAAAATAGTAGGTAGGGAGAAAAAAGCTCATTATACTCTCGACTCTTGTTCATTAAACATACTTTTTCATACAGTACCCGCCAAAAGTTTTGTTTAATCATGATAGCAGCGCGAGTCGAAACAAGCGTTAAAGCCTTTAATATGTCTTCAAGTATAAATAAGCATCTCGTTGATATTTTCGGTAGTAATTGGTACCAATAACAGCACATTTGAGCAATGCAATTGTAGTGGATAAAATGGTCAATTTTTCCGTGCAGTACTGTACGGATTATACGCTCCTCATCGGTTAAGAGTTTGGCCGAGAGTTGTCTCCTTCCTTTTCTGGCCTAGTGTTGTTCTTTTCTACTTTGCGCCGGTCAAACTAAAGATCATATCGCTACAGAAAGTAAACAAAGTATACTACCTGCATATATAATTTTGTAGACAATATTCTCTACAGATGGCGTTCTCTACGCTATCTGCATTTATTTACTACCAAAACATTCTAAATCTCTTCCAAATACATAATTTTTATAAGCAATTCTACTTTACATTGGCGAAACCTAAATGTTATAAATATATATGTAAATGTATTTAACGGAAATAATCTGACGGGTTAAAATATAATGAAATGTTTGGTATTTGCAGGGTTTTGTCCCTTAATATGAACAACGCGGAGCAGCGAACGTGTTGGAAGTTAGAACAAAGTTCACAATTTATCTGCAGTTTAAAAACTAATAAAATAAAACTTGATCCTTAATGTCCTTAGTTTTATGCTCTCGTTTTGCTATATTTTACAAATCTGGCATTCCAGTTAGCGGTAGCCAAATCCATGCACGATTTTCGAAAGACTACATTTGTTAATTTTGAATTACATTTCGAGTAAAAACAGAATCACAGTTTGTCCTCTTCCATTATTAATCACCAGTAAATGCTTTCAAGATATTGACGCTTAGACGTAAATAAATAACGCTTAAACGTAAGTAAATAATCAATAAGTCATTATGTCATTCAGTTAATTCTTTTTTCGTTGTTTTCTTTTTAATGAGGTATTGACTATGTGCTAGAAATAACACCCTTTGTTTGGGGTTAGGTCAAAGAATTGTCAGGTGACAACTCGAATTTTAAGTCCATTGCTCTGACATCGAAGTTTAGATGATACAATAATTTAAATATTTAATAAAAATTCCAGAGTTACTTTATCAATGTATCAAAAGTTACTATTTTCAATATCAGGAATCACCCATTGCACTTCTAAGTGTATTTTACACTCACATTATCTTAAAATAAAAACTTCGTAGCGGTTTTACGTCTTCGTCCTTACACTGATGCAGAGCTTAAGCGAGATTAAGGATGCGCTTTTCGACTGAGAACAATTTTCTGAAGAGACGATAATCAGGTCTGCATGTATGGATCTGCGCTGCCGAACCGTAAAAATGCGATAGAATTAGCGACAGCTTCCATCCAGGATCATTTCAACCAGAGCGTAATGTATTCCGAATATACTTTTGCAAATGCACTTTATCCTCTTCTGTTACGTTGCAATCAGATTTCATTCTATTTCTTAGTAGTAAAATGATCTTTGTGTACCAGTGTACACTTACTCTGAGTAGTAACTCACAAATTGCAGTTTACCGAAGCGTTGAATTTCGAATTGGGAAATCCGTTTCAATATTAAATAATAATATCAAATATTGCATTGTAACTTGTATATTCCGATCGTATTATTTATTATTTCTTGATGTGAGATCCATAACGGTGCAGGAAGATCTGTGATGGCACACTTGATCAGTCACGAATCGGTAACTTTAAAGGCGCGGCCTGAGTCGACCTGTCGCTGTATTTTCTGTGATTTACTAAAAATATGGAGTGAAACAATGATTTAATTTTTGAGACTAATGTTTATTGAAGTATGAATCCGCTCTGTGGGATTTAAAAAGCAGAAATGTCTAATATTTTTACTTTACTCAAAATTTAGTGTATAAAATTTAATTTTATTTAATGATGACATCCACCAGCGCGTTTTGTTCTTCATTTTCTTGTTAAGTAAATAGGAACCACTACACAAAACAGAAGCTGCGGTAGAAGTATTTTAATAATACTAAGCCCTAGCTTCAAACTCATGAAGAACAGGTTCATATACAGGCCGCAGGAAAAGTCCACGCGCAGCGAAGCCCGATCTGTGGCCATCTGTTCCTGTCCGCGCTGCGAAGTCAGGCCTATGCTAATGCGGGCTGTGGAAAACCACCTTTAGCTGTTCGTTGCGCAGTAAGACAGTGAGCATCCGATTTGATACGTACTCAAGGAGATTCTGTTTACGCGCAGCGGACGCTTCCGTTTTCTATTCCTTATTATAGACATGATTCTTTTCAGACCTATTCGCTTTAGGTTAAGTTATTTCTCCTTTCGATGCTTACAATAATTTTTATAAACCTTCTGCATGATTTAATAAGCAAAATGTATTACCTACGAGGTACTCCCGAATAAAGATCTGGTGCGTGGAAATTTCCTGTTGTATCATTTATAGGATTTAATTTAGCAAATGAGCGGTGTGTGTCGCGGAGGAGTTGAATACGAATGGACGATCCTCTTCGATATTTTATTCCTTGCAAACAATATAGCCATCATTAATCACATTGCTTAATAAACGAGTGTCTAATGTTAAATCGGGCTTATATTAGGACAAACGGGGGAGAAGCTACTCGTGCTTTCTTCTTATTATAAAATCGATAGCTTTTCCTTAACAATAGTAGCACGTGCGTTTCCTTTTCGCCTGTGGTTTCAGATTACCCTTATACAAATAACACTCACGTATCAGTTTTATTAATCCGCATTAACGAAAGCGAAGTGCCATTCCTACAACTTCCCTTCTACCGCAAGAAATTCTCCTCGAAAACGTTCTTTGGAGAATTATAATCGAATTGCCTACGCAAGGAGCAGTTTTTGTGTAAAGCGCTTAAAAATTTAAGCTTTTCTTCCGTTTTCTTTTAAAAATAGCGCTAGCGTGAAAAGTCTTTGCCTAAATGTCACACAGTCGATAAATGATACTCGTCCTTTCCTAAGGAAACGAAAAGATTTATTTATTTTTCACAACCTCCGCGGCACAGGCATAAAAAAAACGCAAAATACTAAAATAGATTTTTCTTCACAAATTTCTCTTGCTCTTTAGGTTTAATATTAGAACTATTCCAGGACATAAAGGAATCTTCTTCTCAGTCAGCAACCATTGAGCTTCCCAGTAGTCCAGGTAATATGGGCGGGTGAGTGGGAAAAATTATTCGGATTAAATTTACAACGATATAGGTTAGCACCCAGTAACCCGGTCGAGTATTATTTAAATCACGATTTAAAAAATACTACAAATGGCGCAGTAAACGCCATCTGTAGCACGATGCTACATTTAGGATTGCGTATACAGACCACTTCGAATTATTTTACTCGATTAAGCTAACGTGCCTATCACGTGGACCTTGTCGGAGCATACGTAATTCTAAAATGTAGCATTGTGCAACAGATGGCGTTTACTGCGCCATTTGTAGTATTTTATAAAACGTACTGTTAAGACAGCAGGTAAAAGTTGGTCTGTGTTCTGTCGGAGCTGCCTGCGACGCGCTGATGAGATCCAATAAGATCGAAATCGCGATCCGCGTCTGGCAGTTTCGACCGAATACAGACCACTTCGAATTATTTTATTCGATTATGGTAACGTGCCTATCAAGTTGAGGTGAGCTACGCCGGGATTCGTTTCAGCAAGTAGATATCCATATATTTAAATGGACCTTGTTGAAGCATACGTAATCCTAAAATGTAGCACCGTACCGCGTTTACCGTGCCATTTGTGGTATTTTCTATTACAAAAAAAATGTTTTTTTAGGAGTTAATCATCATCATAAGGTCGTCAGTCCTAAAACTTGTTGGACACGCACCTTCACTCTTTTCTATCCTGAGCTAATCTTAGCATTTCCCTAAAACTAGAACAACCCACATCCTTAACTATTTGCGAACAGTAATCTAATCTAGTTCTACCTCTACTCCTCTTAACTCCTGTTTCTGCTTCTAATATGTCTTTAACTAGACCTGCATGCCTGAGAAGGTGTCTTACCAACCTATTTCGCCTATTTTTTATTAACTTCTACAGAATCCTCTGTTCTCCTATTCTTTCTAATACGTTTTCATTTCTAACCTTTTCTATGCAACATCAAATTTCGAACGCTTCTAACGTTTTCTTTTCCGCCACGTCCAACGTCCATGTTTCGCACCCGTACAGCGCCGTGCTCCAAACAAACACCTTTAACAAACTTAGAAGCTAATATTTTATATATATTTAATAAATTGCACCAAAGAAATTTTTAACAATTGTGCACCTATCTATGTTTTAAATTACACTCTTTCAAAAAACATCCACAAATGGGCGTGTAGCGTTCTTCACAAACATTCAAAGCTTCTATGCAATATTTCTTTTGCCCGATATGAGATTTAACTCTTAAAGTACAAGAAAAGAGAAGAACATTCGCACGATAAAGCTATATCTACGTCTTTGTAAGCGGTCTCTGGAGGGGCCATCAGGCATCTGCGACACAACGCGTTCCCGAAGCTAAGAAATCGATGATCCTAATGTTGAAACATGGGCGTGCCATTATAACTGGACGCAAAACTCACTTTACGAATAAAATATACTTTTCTTGGAAAGTTGGAATCGTTCAGAAGACTTTATTTAATTTCAGCTGCGGATATTGTATTTATTTTTCTCTACAATATTTGCAACAAAACACTTAGTTTCGTAGCACCGTGCTACAGATAGCGTTTACTGTGCCATTTGTAGTATTTTCTAAAACGCTCTGTTAAGACGGCAGGTAAAAGTTGGTCTGTGTCCTGTCGGAGCTGCCTGCGCCGCGCTGATGAGATCCAGAAAGATCGAAATCGCGATCCGCGTCTGGCAGTTTCGACAGAATACAGACCACTTCGAATTATTTTATACTTTTAGTTTCGTTTAAAAGTACACGACTTAAGAATTGGCAGTTTTCCACAGTATACAGTTACTGGACCATTTGGTACTGCATGACAAAAAGTTTTACTAAACTGTTTCTTACTATTTACCAAATACCTGTGCGGTTTAACAGAAGCACACATTAAATAATCAAACGGAATATAAGTATAAAGAAAATAAACAAATCTATGTATCGTATTAAGTACTTTAACTAGAGGGTACGCGTTATGCCAGAGCTGTTTGGCAACCGTATGTTTGATGTTCGAACTAATTAACTTGGAGAGGATATCTAGAAAAACTGAACGCTCGACTGCTCCCGAAAAAGGAATAAAAAGGATGAAACATTTCAACGAAAAAGCGGGCAGTGATTTTATACCTCTTTGACCGATGATTGAACCTACTTACTGATTTAATGGAAAAATCTCGATCCTTTAATGCAATAGAAATGCTATTTTATAAGCTTACACGATACTTAAACGAAACATGTCCTTTGAGTTTTATGGGATCGTAATATATGGCATACATATCTAACCAAGAAGAAATTATAAATTGCTTTCAAACAAATATATGCGAATATAATTGAAATTATGCTTTTGATTGGATTTTTATTAGTGAAACGATTAATTTCTTATTTTTAATAATCTATCATAACCTATTAACTTTGATGTCTTCAACACTAGGTTAAAAGCTTAATTAATTTATATTTTTTATCACTGTTCTATTACTTTTCATCAAATTTTGTTGGCACATAAACACCATCCAAGGTTTTCAGCTGTCAAGATGCTATATTATTCATTCATTAATTATGTATGATAATTATATTATCAG
This sequence comes from Agrilus planipennis, assembly GCF_000699045.2. Classification (NCBI taxonomy): domain Eukaryota; kingdom Metazoa; phylum Arthropoda; class Insecta; order Coleoptera; family Buprestidae; genus Agrilus; species Agrilus planipennis. The sequence continues at coordinate 700,006 of NW_020439074.1, forward strand.
CGAACACGAAGGAAGACAAAAATGAAAAATTAAGAAATACAATAATAATAAAATTAATATGGAAATTCAAAAAGTTTAATTTCCTTGTCAAATAAAGCTTGATTTAAGTGAATACCTACAAGAAAAAATTGTAATACCTGAAATATTTGTTATTTTGGTTTTAAACTAACTGTAAAAATTAAGTAAACGTACATATTTCTTTCCTTTTTATTTTCCACATTAAAATGGAGTCAACAATATCTAATAGCTTCGTCAATTCAATTTTAGTATATATTGTTGTTTATTATTCGAAATTTCATCCAAAAATAAAAGTTTTTATAGTTGCTCGTATTTTTATAAAGAGATCTGACATTAAGTGATGTATGTACTCCTTTATTTGACAAGCAAAATTCACTCTTACTTCATTATTACAGTCAATTGTTAGTGTCGCATCATAAAGCGTAAAAAATGACACCTATTAAGCTATTGAAAAGATAATGAAGATATTCAAATTATCAAGAAATATGGGGGAAACCCTGATAGTGTACAGGCGCAACCGAAACGATTTTTTTATGATAATGTAACGACGTTGTTGGTCTGCCACAGTCATATATAAAAGACAAATCCTCAAAGGGCGGAATGCCAAAATTACCAAGATGATGTCTTACAAAATTGAATTTAAAGATCCCATAAAAGTTTTAAGTAGCATTTAAAAGTAGAACTTAATACGAAAACTGAATCAAGGATTATTACAACGAATAAGGACAGCACAGACTAGTAGATTTTCACTAAAATATGGTAAAAAATCTATTAAGTGGGAACCCTGATTAGATTATTGTTTGAAAATAATCAGGTCGTCAGTCCTAAGACTGGTAGGACATGCACTCCCTATCATGAGCTAATCTTCGCAGTTCCTTAAAACTAGAACAAGCCACATTCTATTTAATCTAGGTCTACCTCTACTCCTCTTGGATCCTGTTTCTGCTTGTAATAAGTCTCTGACCAGACCTTCATGCCTGGGAAGGTGTCCTACCAACCTATCTCGCCTTTTTTTTTTGTAACTTCCATAGAGTCCTCTGTTCTCCTATTCTTTATAATACCTCTTCATTTCTAACCTTCTCTATCCACGGTATCCTCATCATTCGCCCGCAACATTACATTTCGAACGCTTGTAACCTTTTCTTTTCCGCCTCGCCACCGTCCATGATTCGCACCCGTACAGCGCCTGGCACCAAACATACACCTTTAACAATCTTTTTCGAATTTTTAAATTAACCGTTCGCGAGCATAGAAGTGATTTCTTTTTATTGAAGGCGACTCAACCCTGCACTATCCTCTGTTTTATATCTCTACTACTCCTTCCGTAATAACAAGGGATGATAATCATAAAATCATGATGATAATTTTCGGAAAACGTTATCGATTTCGTTAGTTCGATTCTTTATCGTTACCAAACGAGGGGTATTTGAAACTTAGCAATAATAAATTCCCGGTACCGTTTTAGCGGTCGAATATAAACCGCGCCAACGTTTACATATTATGTACCTACCATCGACGCAGTTGTAGAGGGCAAATATGCAAAAGTCCGATAATTCGAGGTTCGTTCTTGTTTATAATACCTACATTATCAGGGAAACGTGGGCCTAGCGTTATATAACCGCATTTACCGCATTACAACCCTCCACACCAGAGCAGTTTACCAGTTGAAATTTATTCTTCGTTTTACCTGAAACGACGAACCACTATTTTATGACGGTCATGCAGGATATGATACGTGATTGCCAATGGTAATAAGTACATCACAAACGCATATTTATGTGGTTGTCGTGTGTCATGAAAAACGAGAGCCTAGAGAACTTAAGTGGATAAATTTTTAGGCCACAATAATCAGTTTTGGTCTTTTAGTTTTGTCTTGTCTTATCAAAGAGTTATACGGTAAACTCAACTTACAGTAAACTCAGTTTACAGTATAACTCTTCTATAATGGCATAACAGCCGAAACATATGTTAGAGCATTAAATATTAAATAAAAATAGTGAAACAAAACCAAGTGTTGTTATTTCATGAATTATATTTAAGTGTATTTGGAAGCTTGATACTTAATTTACAAATTAAATAAATTAATTGATTGTTCGATTTACAAATAAACTAATTATTGGTCAATTATTTTCTTGTTAGATTCTTGTACAAATTCTTAATACGTGTTTTTATGCTTATTACAGATATTTCCAATATCAATATTACGTTACCATCAATTCCCTCTCACAAAAGAATGTTCTTGTTCTTGCTGATATACGGAATAACAAAGATTGATATTCCATTCAATTCTGCGTTCCTTATTTTGCTGCCTCCTTATTTGCAATAACTTTGTTGTAATCTTTTAATGCCAATAAAGCAGACAAAAGTGATTGTATCGGTTAAGCTCTGTTTTGAAACTATTTGGATATTTATTCATGCATGAACAACTCCGTCCAGCAATTTAATCGATTCTAATTGAAGTGCATTTGTATTTGCACTCCTACACAATTACAGTAATGCTACTAATGAGAGTGAAACGTACCTGCATATTATCTACTCAGTTGGTTAGGTAAAGGAGCACGTGTTGGGAATTGGATTTGCATTTTAAAAGAATGGACCCAGAAGAACATGATTATGTACCTACGATCTTTACAAAGCAAGAAGGGAAAAAAGTTAAACAGAATAAAAACAGTTAATGTGTAATTAAGTANGTAGAGGTAGACCTAGATTAGATTACTGTTCGCAAATAGTTAAAGATGTGGGCTGTTCTAGTTTTAGGGAAATGAGAAGTTTAGCTCAGGATAGGAAAGAGTGGAGGTACGTGTCCAACCAGTCTTAGGACTGATGACCTTATGATGATGATGATGATGTTACATCTACTAAAAACAAATAAAAAGTAAAAAAAAAAATTCCCTTGTTATAGATTTAGGGTCTAGGACCATCAATGTTTGTATTAGATAAGTAGGCGACAGACCCCAACGAGAATTCTAGATACTTTATAAAGAAATGGTGCTGAAATATTCAATTGTAATAACGATATAATTGCGGAAAATCAAAAATTTACTTTTTGTTGCGCTTGAGTTGGTAGGCACGCGGTCCAAGTTCTCGTGCAAACATAAAATATTTAGTTTATAAATTGAAATTATCGACAGTGGTCAATGTTAGAAATACAGAATGCTTTGAGTGGCATTACAACGTAACCAGTCAATTTATTTCGTATAAGGGTTCTCAGTAGAGAGGTTGTTATTCTGTGGCAAAACTAACATTGTACTGCATTTTGAAACTAGTAAATTACCGACAAGGATTGCACTCTACAGCTTACCATCACATCGATTGGATGTAACATACGAAATAAGTGGAACAAATAAAGCATCATTTGTGCTAAACTACAATTCTGTCCAAAACACTAAATTTCATTTAACACTTCTAACTTTACGGGGTAGCTGGAATATCATGGGAACATTAAGTGTTCAATTTTAATTGATTAATTTGATGGCTCATTTGTTTCTTTCACCTTACTGAATTGTTTTTAGTAAATTAAGTATGCATAGCGTGGATAGAGAAGATTAGAAATAAAGTGGTATTAGTAAAAATAGGAGAACAAAGGACTGTATGGAAATCAATGAGAAATAGGAGAGATAGGAATGTAGGACACTTTCTCAGGCATGAAGGTCTAGTCAGAGACATAGTAGAGGCAGAAACGGGAGTTAGGAGGGATAGAGGTAGGCCTAGATTAGATTACTGTTCGCAAATAGTTAAGGATATGGGTTGTTCTAGTTCTAGGGAAATACAAAGATTAGGTCATTAACCAGTCTTAAGACTGACGACTTTATGATGATGAACTTAAGTATATAAACAAACATGAAAATTCTGTAAGTTTTTCGTTTCTTTATCTTAACACAACCGATGTTTAATTCTCCAATTTTCATTAACTTTTACAGCGAATCTCAAAAAAATATTTCGATTTTACTTATTTGACTTGAAACAAATTTATAAATTTGTAAAAGACGTTGTAGCGAACTGTAATTGTAAATAAACGAAGTACCATCATAAACGTACTCATGCATGTGCAATCTTATTTATTTACTTACGATTACATCAGATAGTATAAGGAGTCTTCCAATAGGTCATAAACTTACTTTATTGGTGACCCTATCCGAGGCGGTACTCAAATAAAACCCGAGGTAAATTTTGCAATTTTTGTTTTAGAATTCTCGTACACGTTTAGACTTTACGGAGTTCGTTTTAGAGAGTTGTATATATAGGGTTGTTCGGAAAGTCATTTCGTTTTTTTTTGTGGAAATGAAAGACAGTTTTCGTATAATAAACAAATACTTTATTAAATTATATATTGACCGTTCTGGTCCAACACCTTTCGCCATCTTTCTGGTAGTAGCATAATTCCACGCTCATAAAATTTTTGGTCTTTGCTGGCAAAAAACTGATCGAGGAGGTTTTTGACCTCCTCATTTGAGGTGAAGGTTTTACCGTCTAAAAAATTTTGGAGTGACCGGAACAAATAATAATCCGATGGTGCCAGGTCTGGAGAATATGGTGGGTGTAGCATTGTATCCCATTCAAGCTGTAAAAGCTTTTGGCGAGTGACCAAACTTGTGTGAGGTCTCGCGTTGTCTTGGTGAAACACTACACCTTTCCTGTTGATTAGTTCTGACCTTTTCTGTTGAAGTGCATCATTCAGTTTGTCCAGCTGATGACAGTAGACTTCCGAATTAATCGTTGTGTTATCCGGTAAAAGCTCAAAAAAAACGATTCCTTTAAAATCCCACCAAACAGACAGCATCACCTTTTTTTGGTGAATATCGGCTTTGGAAATGGTTTGAGCCGGTTCATCTTTTTTGCTCCATGACCTCTTGCGTTTGACGTTGTTGTATACAACCCATTTTTCGTCCCCAGTGATGATGCGCTTCAAAAACGGATCATTTTCGTGACGTTTGAGAAGCGAATCGCAGACGTCAATGCGGCGACACAGATTTCTCTCTGTGAGAACATGGGGAACCCATACATCGAGCTTCGAGGATAATCCCAGGCCTTTCAAGTGGTCATAAACTGTTGAATTTGATAAATTTAACCTCAATCCGATCTCACGTGTTGTTATTCGCCGGTTCACATCAACTAATGCCTTTATCGCGTCTTTATCAGCTTCAACCGGCCTTCCCGAACGTGGTGCATCTTCGACATCAAAATTGCCGGATCGAAATTTAGCGAACCAGTTCTGGCACTGGCGTACTGTCAACACACCTTCTCCATACACATCAGTCAATTTCTTTCTGGCTTGAACAGCATTTTTACCCTTTCTGTAGTAAAACAGTAAGATATGTCGAAAATGCTGCTTATCGCTCTCCATATTTAAAAGGGCACCAACCAAAAACTACTGCGTAGAATTAATTGGAATTTTTCACACACAAGCCTTGCTATATGAGCTCTCAAGGCATATAAAAATTATACGGCTTAAATGTGAAGTTGGGTGCAAAAGAATACAATTGAATCCTCTGTCGGGAAAAAACGAAATGACTTTCCGAACAACCCGATAATATTGGCTTACTTTATAACAAATAGTAAGTACCTATTTGTATTGCAAAAAGTACCAAATTTCATTGCAGCAGGATATTATAAGATTAGACCTGGTAGAAATTAAGATAACTTACTTTTCTGGACCTAAAATTCCAACCGGTTAATTTTACAGCTAAATAAACAGGAGTAATGGGCTCCGTTAATCTTCACATATTGCTCCCTTTTGTGCCACAAGTGTAATCAAGAGAAAATGAACGTTGACAAAGATTGGGAACAATGAGAAACACGGTAAAGTGCGAAACAGTAATAAATTGTCTACACGTATACATATGTCTCCACACATAAATAGTCGCGCATTTACGGCTTAATGATGATTGTAATTATGACAAAAAGTTGTTGACCCTTTTTACAAACGTTTGATGCTTATATACAAAAAGTTATTGTAGGCACTTTTAATAAGTCTTAATTTTCCTTATAACAAGAAGGATGAAATTTAATGAATAATTTTTTACTCAATTAGGTATTTTCAGCTGTTAAGTTGTAAATAGTTATTCAATACTTTTTTGATTTTATTATTGTATTTATTTGTTAGAATTATAGGCCACTGTCGAAACAATTGCTCAGTGTTTTTCAATTTTGTGTATAAATTAACTTGTTATTTTGAAACTTTTCAACATATATTTCCCCTTCGCCAAGCATTTGATTTACGAATAAGGAGATTTTAAAACTGATAACTCATTTTTCATCATCATCATAAGGTCGTCAGTCCTAAGACTGGTTGGACACGTACCTCCACTCTGTCCTATCCTGAGCTAAACTTCGCATTTCCCTAAAACTAGAACAGCCCACATCCTTAACTATTTGCGAACAGTAATCTAATCTAGGTCTACCTCTACCCCTCCTAACTC
>NW_020439074.1:707613-708929 GCF_000699045.2 Agrilus planipennis
AATACCTCTTCATTTCTAACCTTTTCTACCCACGATATCCTCATCATCCGCCTATAACACCACATTTCGAACGCTTCTAACCTTTTCTTTTCCGCCGCGCCCACTGTCCATGTTTCGCACCCGTTTTAACAACCTTTTTCGAATTTCAAAATAAAATGCAGTACTCAGGGTTGTAGCATTCTATTGGTGGAAGAAATTTTAAAATCTGTTCAGAAAAATTCCGGAGATTACCTCTCACACAAATAAACAAATTTTTAAATACTTATAATAAGCAGTAATTTAATCGTGTGCATGAACTGTCTATTTATCTTTCCGTCATTTAAAATGTTTCACTGGATGCCCATCGAACATTAATGGGTACTTTTGGTTGGATAATTTACATTATGAAATCGTTGAAAAGAGTACTTAAATAAAAGCATGCCAAAACCCCAAAGGGGTGCTTTAAAATCGCAAAACAAATTGGAAACGATCGGAAAACAAGCAAGTACGTTTCGACAAATATAATACAATAGTCAATATTCATTTTACTTTCAAATTCCATTCCTCAAATCCCTTTGTTTTCTTGTATTGTTTATTCAGAAAGTAATCTATCTCTTATAATTACTTTGCGACCTTCGAGTTCATTCTCTATTATATGTATATATATATATGTACACGAAATCGTTAATAATTTCTCCCCCTTTAAATTTTACGTTTAGTTGCCCTTCATCCACTTTTGTGCTTTACAATACATTTAGATAAAAACAAAGACGTAGATTGTCTGTTTAATTTGTTCTTCTTCAATTGCTCTTTTTACATTTACACGAGCGAATAAAAGTCGAAACAAAACAATTGCTAACATAGAATCCTCACCCCCTTCCCCGACTTTTTCTACAAACAAAAGCACTCTTATTAGATATTTAATTTATCTAATCTATTAGCACGTCAGAGGCCGTTTGTTCAAAGTTTGATATTGTCCCATCTAAGAAATATTTTTGAAATAAGGAATTAAAACTTTTTATTTATCGATCGTTTGCATTGATCTATGAGATACAAGCCTATCTATTACATATAAACACGACTACAGGTCCATAGATAATAAAATGTTATAGTAATAACTTTCTGTAACGTTTAACATAATAATCTATATCTGTGGATTAATTAATTGAAAGCTGCTGCTACAGAATAATTCTAAATACCAACAAGTGTAGTTTTTCGCTGTAAGTAGATAGACAATTTTCATGTATGTATCTGTTTATCGATTATATTTTTCCTAGACTACGTAATTATAATTTTAATCTATTTGTATTACTAACCTTCTTCTATTTCTATTATAT
>NW_020439074.1:709577-730876 GCF_000699045.2 Agrilus planipennis
ATATTGTTTTATAATAATAGTTTTATAAATTTAGGTATTAAAATTCTCAGCAAGTTGTAGAATTCTAGAACAAAATTGGTATATTTGATGTGCTAGTCATTTAAATGAACGTTATAACCGAAATCTATATCTAAATTAAAGGAATAAAAGCCATTTTGTTAATAAAACTTTATATAACAATCGGTTTATTAATATTAATATTTCAATATGTTTTATTTCGTTTTAATATTAAAGCGGGCAGGCCGTGATTACTGTTGTCGCAAGCGGAGTGGGCGGTACTCCCAGTCAGATGAAAATGTATTGTTTATTGAGAAATTTTGTTTATGTGATTCAATGCTTTTAATTATTAAAAATAATAAACAAATATTTTAACTATGTGGCACTAAATTATTTCTAAAATAACCTATAAATAAATTTAGATATTGAAAATCACAAAGAATTTGACACATAGAAAGTATATTATTTCATTAATTTATTGCAGTATTAATAAAAGTATAACATCTATTTCAATTTAAAAAATACGAATTAACGCAATTGTATATATGGATTTTTATAAGTTTCTTTTGTTTTATGGAAAATTGCCTTAACTCTATGAACTATTTCGTGAATTTGTTTAATTTGATATAGCCATGGTTGTTATTGTTACGAATGGGTCGTGTACGTGCTAGAACAGGTGAAAATGTGTTTTTCAACGGGAAATTTTGTTTTTGCAATGAATTTACATAAGTATAAGTCAAAATCTAAGTGTTTTTCTTGAAATTTTTGTACAATTTATAGAATTACGTAAAATGTAATACTTTAATTACAGAAACAAATGTGAGTGCTACCGAACAAGATATTTTGGAATGCTCGTCTTGGTCCTTACTACTCCAAGGCATTCTTCCATTTCCATTGCCGAGAATTGGTGAGTGATTATTATTTATTGGATGACTTTTAACATTTTTGCTTAAATTAGTGCCATATATAGTGTATAGGGATTAATTAATTAAATGAATAAATCGTTCCAAAGCGTAAAAATCATGACGTGGACAAGTCTATTAATTTTAATAGATATAAATTTATGGTAAAGTTATGGAAAGAAATTTCAATAATTAATTAATCTCTTTACCAAACAAAAAAGCATTTCATGTTCGTCGACATCCACGTTATTTATTTTTCGTATTATTTTGCTTACAAACTAAACTCAATGTTTAGATATTATAGTACCTAAGTAGGTATGTAGGTACAAACCGGACTACCCTCGTTTCGCACAGGAAAAATAAGATACCATTCGGGAACGTTCTCTAGAAAATTCTAAAACCTTCTCGAACCCTGTAAGACATTTATGAAGATTGGAAAAACTTTGGCGGTTGTTGTAGAACAAACAAAATAGCTCAAACCTCAACGCCAAAACACGGCACTTTTCGGTAACAAGGTTACCTTCATCAGGGACTGAAGTTCACTTTGAGCTATTTTGTTTGTTGTAAGACATTTAGGAAAAACCTGTGACATTCTCTAACGTTTTCTGACCGGAATCGGAACTCAATTAACACCTTTACTGACTCTCTGTACGAAGCTTTTTGAAGCGGTAGTCTTTTAACCCTCATGTCTTTGAAACCAACCCCTGCGCCTGAAAACCGATACCTTCTTGGACGGGAAATCGAAGGCTATAATACCATATAACCCTCTTATGGCCTTGGGAATCAGTTGAGGAGATTTAGCGGCACATACGGACAAACTTCATTTACTTTTATTATCCTTCCTAATATTATAAATGCGGATATGACTTTGTTTGTTTATTACTGTTTCACGCCTTAACTATTCAACCGATCACTAGAAAATTTTGTACACACATTGACAGAAGTACATAAAAAGACATAGGGTACCTTTTATACAAAAAGACAATGTTCCCGAGGGATAGAAAGCTTTCATTTCGTCTCGTTACAAAAGGACAGTATTTAATTGTCATGGTACGCAATGTATATGTTAGGCCCGAAGACCGAAAACGCTCAGTAACCGGTAAAAACGGCCACAACGCGTTCTGGCTGCCTTCAAACGCACAGAACGCGTTCTGGCTGTTTTTAAACGCTCGCAACGCGTTCTGGTAACTGTTAAACAGCCGGAACGCGTTTTGTCAATTGTTGTCGGGTATACAGTTAAAATTTGATTTTTTTTCAAATTTTTGATTAAAAAATTAAAAAAAAAAACGCTCACAACGCGTTCTTAATATTCGATTTGTATTATTTGCCACTTTCTAACTGCGTACAATGAGATTTATTGTACTTACAAAGCAAATGAATTTCAATCCATTTTTCAGTTTTTAGGAAACAAATTATTGACAACTATAATAATTAGATACCAAAGATGGGTTCGGTTTTTCTCGCCGAATCATTTCAACAATATTAAATTTCTTATAATTGTTTTTCAGTTCTAGGAAGAAAGTTACACTGAACACTTATATTGTCGAGCATATGATATACGAATGAATGAATGAAAAAGCGAAAAGGTATTCATTAAACAAATGAATTTCGACACATTTAACTTAGTGTGGAGTACAACGCAAACTTAAATTCATGCCTTTTTTACTTTATTAGAAACGATTTAATTTTTGACAACCACAATTAAATACAAACGAGGGGTTTTTTCGAACTTTCAAGTACTTTACATAGGTATATTACTTATTTTTACAAGAACTGTTTGAATGACATTTCGAATTACATAGTACATTTAAATTGCGACACTTGCATTTTTTATCAATGCACATTCGTTTGCACTGACAAAAAACAAAACCTTGTTTGCTTCCTGATGATTGAGTTGATGCTGATCGTAAGGAGATTTTGTCCGCTGGTACCTCACTTTCATATTCACACACTCAAATTTTAACTGTATACCCGACAACAATTGACAAAACGCGTTCCGGCTGTTTAACAGTTACCAGAACGCGTTGCGAGCGTTTAAAAACAGCCAGAACGCGTTCTGTGCGTTTGAAGGCAGCCAGAACGCGTTGTGGCCGTTTTTTCCGGCCACTGAGCGTTTTCGGTCTTCGGGCCTAACATATATGTTTAATCTAAAAAATTAGAAATTTTTACCTTCATACTGATGACCTCGGTCAGGACTATTTATCAATTTATTGTGTTTTCGATGATCTTTGATACGTGTTTAGAACATCAACAAGAGCGAAGCCGCAGGTAAAAGCTTGTATAAGATTGCTTGCTTCCGTCCTAATTTTAATGAGAACGGAACAGGTTGAAATTACTTATCTATGTTAAAAATGCAGTTAAAAAACCTGTTAGAAAGGCTTATGTCATAATTAGTTTCGAAAATTATTCGATAATGCAAAAAAGTTTCTTTATTTAGAGCTTCTTTACACAGTCATTAGCGTTTCCATGCTTGGGTGTTAATTGCATGTAAATTTGAGTGCCGAGACCCTCGTCGAGTAAGACGGGTGGTAGGTACCTTGTACGTAAGTAGACGAGGTAGGTGGCAAGAGCAAACATTACCATTAAACGGGAAAGTGAGAGCACGATAATGAAAGAGAGGGAGGGCGAGGGCAGTGTCAACTAAACGAAACTTTAAGTGCATTTTAATTCTCTGCGGGCACGTACTTCGGAGCAATTCGTGTTGTCCTTTGTCCTACCAATTTGCAGGTATTAAGACGAAGAGCATTCCCGGTTAGAAGGGAAAAACTCGCGTGGAATTCTAAAACATTCAACCGTAAAGGGGCGAACTTAGCGGACGGAAACAGCAAATCTCGTTTTGTAACAAATAAAGTAAATTACTGAAATGAGCAGCAACGAAATTAGTGTCACGTTTTTACTATTTACAGGATACAAACCGGGGGAAAATTGTACGTTGGCGCACAATGGGACGCCAACTTTTGCCCAAAGTTTTCGCCACATAAATATCATACTTAAACAAATTTGTAACTCATGCCGTAACCCGCCAAATTCAGTTATAATCCAAAGACAGATACACTGCAAATCTATGTAATCATATTTAAATTAAACAAAATCTCACCCTTATTAGGTAGGTATCAGTACAATTTTTCACTGCGTTCACCTGTATCGCCCACTTCCATTGTTGATATTGTCAACGCAAAACTGAATATCATGATAACGTCCACATTAGAGGTGAGCGAAGCACATACCCGCGGCGAAAAGTTCTAGGTTAAAATAGGGTGAATCGTTTTTAGTTTCTCCCTTAGCACAGTTTCCATATATTACTTTTTGAAGTGAAACATTATTATGATTTTTTCTGTCACGAAAAAGCGTTACGGCCGCGTGGAGAGGGTAGACGGTATATCGCGTGGTGAGTGAGTCCGCTAGAGTCCAACGGCGTGTGCTGTGCTCAGCTGTTGTTTTCATACCTCTGCTCTCCACGTGGCTAGGCATCATCGCCTCTATTTGCGGTCTGTGCAAAAAACGTATTAATAAATAAATAAATCGAGTTTGTTAAGGAAACAAATTAATAACAAGAAAATTTTGCCGACGGTTCAGTTTTTTGAATGTCACAACAAAAGTGAACGACAAAAGTGTTGACGAAAAAAATACAAAATGTATCATTACAATGTATCTAACCTAACCAGATCATAATTTACAGCAAACCTGTGAAAACGAAATGTGTGCTGGGACACATAGTAGAAGTGAAACTTCAACGGTCACACATTTCGTTTTAATCATATTTAGACACGAACTTATTACCTTTGTGCGCATTTTTTTTTTCATTGTTCATAAATAAATTAAATTTATTTGGAAAAGAAAAGCTTTAAGAAAACTAAGCGCTTAATATTCTCCTAAAACTAAACAGATAAACTAGCAAAGATTTCTCATATTTCGCCAAAATTAGAAGACCTAATTCAAAAACAGACTCGCCCCTTTTAATTCTGTAGTTGTAGGAAGTAGGGGCCAATCTCTCTTACTGTATTTACACAACAGTCTCCTTTATTCCTTTCAAAATTAATTTGCTATATTGAAAGAGATTTTAGTGCGGAAGTTAGGTGGTTCTTATTTCCGATAATTTATATTCAATGTAAACAAAAAAATGTGAGAATCTGTACATCATTTAACCATAAATAATTTATCTGGTTTATTTTTTTGGATTTCGTCTGTTCAACCGGCCTAGCGTTTCACAAAGGCAGTTTATCGTATGCTAACAACCCTCTATTATTATGTTTAGCTTCCGTTTATATATGTTCTGCCTAAAACAATGAAGCAATTCCACAAGCAAATGTTGAATTCAAATTGTATATACGATACATGCTACATGCGATGTATTACTAATTTACACAAATTAGTATTAGTCGCCTTCAGTTACCGTTAAATTGTTTTAGCTACAGGAACGGAGTTGATCTAAAATAATCGAAATAATTTATTTCAAATCAACGCCTTTTGTTTTCCAAAGGAGAAAATTGGATATCACATTAACTTCACTGTGGAAAAAACTATAAAAAAACACACAATTCCCAACAAAATACTGAATAAAAATTTTGCGATTTATTTCCCATTTTACCTTCGATATACACAAAATAGTTTGCATTGGTGTTTCATCCTTACAGTGATCTACAAGAGAAGCATTTCTTGTCCCACAATAATTTTTTGTATCCTAGCTCTAAGAATCATTTAGAGTTGGATAATGCCTATGAATTAATTTGTCGGCGGGTCTAAGGGTTATTTATAGGGTAATATACCTTAAATATCAAATTACAGTTTTTCTTGTCCCACAATAATTGTTTGTGCGTTAGCTGTAAGAGGCATTCAAAGCAAGATTATGCCTATGAGATACCTAGTTTGCCAGCGGGTCTAAGGGTTATTTATGAAGTGCTATACACCTCAAGTTTAAGTTATAGTTTTTCATGTCCCACAATAATTTTTGATATGTTAGTTCTACGAGTCATTCAGAGTAAGATTATGCCTATGAGATATTTGTCAGCGGGTCTAAAGGGTATTTATGAGGTGGTATTGGGATCCGTCAAATAGGAGGAGCCTAAAAACATGGCGCCTATTAGGGAAAATTTATCGTAGTTCCTATAGTGTACCGTGCAATTTCCAAGTTTTTAAATTACGATAAAATAATAAGTATTGACACAATATGTGATTGAGCTGACACAAATTCTCGGAAAGGAAATTTCGTTGAAGATGAGCGTGTTTTTAATGCCAATCACATTATAAAATTCGGAAATAACAAATCCGGAAGCTAGCCTTCAAATTCCGTCAAGTTTACTGCCTACTTTTTACAAACTTCGGATTTAAAAAGTGATTCACGTTATATAATTGGTGAGGTGATTCTGGGTGATTTAAGCAATATTATATCAATGACTTGCACGTGCAAAGCCGATTTAAGAGAACGTTGCAAACACATTATTGCAACTTTGTTGTATTGCATTAGGTAGGTTCTTAACCTCAAAATACTTATATCGTATCATTAGAATTGTGTTAAATCAATTACACAGGAATAAATAATTTCTCACTTTATAATTTTAATACGATTCTAGTTATTATTTATTAAGGTTATGGCTGATGGTAAATACTTGCTGAAATATAATCATGTGCATTAAAATGACGTGAACAAATTTTTATTCCGGAATTCACTTCTTTGATACCTACTGCTTTCATCCAAGCTTCTATTAGTTTACTTTTTTCTCTAATTTTCCGAATATATTTTTTACATATATAAAACGGTTAGTTTTTATTGGAAAGTAGTTAATGTAGGTGAAGATCTATGTCTGAAATGCTATTACAGCTTTTCACTGAACATATTAACTTTTTATTTCATTTAACTTTAGAAGAAAACTTCGTCGACTCCATCATCAAAGAATTTTTTACTTTTTTAACGTGTTTTATTATTTTTATAAACAATTTTACAATTAGCGTGCACAGTTCCTTTGTAAATTTTTCCCTCATTCGAGTTATAAATTTTGCCACCAGATGGTGTATGCCCATTTGACGGATCCCAATACCCCTCAATATTAAATTATAGTCTTTCTGTGGATGTTTTTCTTGTCCCACAGTAATCTTTTGTCTGCAAAGGTGAGTGAATTAACGATTTCGCTAATTTTATTCTCGACTCTATCTTGTTTAATCTAACAGAAAGGACAAATTATACAGGCAAACTGTCGGTGACCAATGACTAAGGCCCGTCGTGATTCACCAACGAAAGGTACTTAAACAGTTGCCAAAATAAATGAGACATCGCCGTAACAGTGCTCGCCCTAAAACCGTATAATTAAAAGCCCTTAAACTAAGAAAATTAGAGTATTTTTCACTTTACGACGTTACAAATCTCACCATACTCTCAGACATTCCTTTACTTATTTCGAAATGCTGAACTTGGCTTTTAAAATGTACATTTCGCTTTTATCTAAAAGATAACACAATGATTAGTAAGTGTAGTGAAATCTAACAAAAAAAATCGGTTGTCTGTAAAGTCGGTTTACTGACGATAGTTGAACGTGACAACGTCATAAGAAAATACTGATGGAATGGTTTGACACCACATTCAATTTTCACTACACTTCATACTTGACGAAAACATGTAAATGTATTATTGTATAGCAGCTGTCCACGCGGACGCATCGCTCACCCAAGTAGGAGAGAGACAGATGTCGAACGCTGCCGAACGCGGAGGCCGATTGTGCCTCTTTGTCGCTCGTTCCGCGCTCTCGCTTGTACTTCAAGCCTTAAATGGAACGCCTCAGAGCGAGGTAACGCCGCATGAGTCATGTTTTTTCGTGCGTGCAGCTCCATCGAATTATAAGACGTTGTCACGTCAAAAAAAACTTTAATTTACGATAGTAAAAAAGTAAAAGGTCTAAAATTTCATTTTCTGGTAGAACAATGAAGAAGATGCTTGAAATACCATAAGGACAATTACTCTTAAACTAAAGAACTAGAGTTTTGTAAAATTTCATTCGACCTTATTAAACAGTTAAGAATAATATACATAAGTATTAACTTCTAACTGTTAAATTTATTTTTAAAATTCGTTACATTCATATTTCATATTTCAATTAGGTAAGCAGCGTAACGCAGGTTGCTGATAATGAATTTTCGTTGAAGGATATACATTGGTATGTAACACTTGATTAATTATGGCCTGAAGGACTGCATAACAAGCAGGTGGATAGTTCTCACAGGATGTCAGATAGAATATCCTGACAACAGAAAATTGGCACATGTGTGTAAACAGATAGTTCGACGGCAACGGAATGACCCAGTTTTAAAATTACATTTTATCCTTTTTTATACCGTTCCGTATATCGAAGTGAAAAAATTAACCCTAAAAGGGTGTCACTTTGTTGACCGTCTATCTGCCCGTCAAGACACTCTCTTTCTCGTGAACTGCCAAAGGTATCGAATTAAAACTAACATTAAATACTGAGTAAAGTATACAATTTTATAATCCTGGAAAAAAGTTCACGACCTCGCATATTATGCATGTATTTTTGGCGCATTGAAAATATTATGATTTTTATCATCGTTTGTGTGGATAAAGTAAGGAAAAACAATCATCCGTGAAATAAAGTTATCTAACGTAGACGGTGGCGCAGCATTATCAGACGCAGCACATCGATATTATTCAATCATCGAATATTTTATCCTTTATGTGTTTATTTATATTTATCTGTGATTTAGTAAAAGGTCTAGCATAGGTCCCACGTATAAATGACCCAAGTAGTATACTCAATATTAAAATCAAGTTTATAAATTAAACGAATTAAAAATACAGTCTCTAAAATTTTATTTTGATACTGACAGACTAGCTTATTTGTAAACTACAATCTCTAAATCTGCGATGAACTCTTTTAAATTTTAAAAATATGTTTGTTTAAATTATTTCACGGTGCACAAAAGTAAGATACCAAATTTACTATTAATATTAATGCTCAATTTTTAACATTTTATTAATAGCTTGGTTCGATTGGACCAATGTAGAATTTTTATTCAGACGACGAGTAATTGCTAATGTTCCTGAACTATGAAAATTTCTTGTTCTTAATTTGGTTACAATAACTTAAGGACTTTACTTGTACCAGAAAAAGGAGATATTCTGAATCACACTTTCTAAATTGCATCTTGGGGCCTAAATACAAACATTTGTCAACATTATAAGGACTTGATGTAGCAATAAATCTTGACGTTATCCGTATAAAGGATTGCTTATGCGTATTTCTTCCAGCCATTTCCCTCTGAAGAATGAGGCTGCTAAAAATAAAATGCCACGTACATTAGAGAAATTAGTGGCCCATTTATTTTTCCTGCGAAAGGAAAGGGTTTGATGCAGACTCGAGTATCTTACAAGTCTTACAAAGTGAATATAAACTTAAACTTTTGCGGCTTTTACTTTAACTGGCTACTAACGCTGGAAGGCGAGCAGTCCCTCCAACCTAACTGTAGTGCAAAGCCGGACGGGAGGGAGGAAGGCCTACTTTTTAGGAGTAAGAGGGTGGTAGTAGGGAAGGCAAGTGAGACGGACAGGGTGAGGATAGAGAAGAAGTGAAAGGTTATCTCTGGAAGGACACTACAAAAAATCTTGGGACAGGGTAGGCGGACCCGAAATCGAACTATTCGGTAAAAATGTGAATGTTAGTTAATGACGTAAAAATCCCAAAATTCATCTCAATTTCTATTACCATTTCACAACATAAGCATACAAAATTTATCTCTGCGCTCATTAAAAGTGTTGTGGTTAATTAGGGTAAATATTTTCTGTTTATTTAACCATAACTAATTTTAATAAAGATAAGGATTTAAGAAACAACATACAGCTACTCTAAAAGAAAGGAGTGCGTGGTACTTTTTACCCTCAACACGCAAGAAGAAGTACTTTTAACTACAAAAACACAAAATGTCTCTAATAACTAGGGTTGCCACTCATTATAAAGTATTGTACTCTATTCGACTGTGCATACGTTATACTTTGAGTATTTTTACATCAATAATATTGCACAGAAAAATGGCAAGCCATATTTACGGAACAACCTTATTTCCCAAATCTGTTCAAGGTAGTGTCACTTTTGCTGTCCGTTTCGGCCACTTCAGCATTTACAGAAAGAGTATTCTCTGTTATGAACGCAAAGTGGCGGGACGACAGGAATAAAGCTTCATTAAAACTAATTAAAAATGAACTTTTAGTTTATTTAAATCTTTATTTGCCATGTTTAGAGGCTATTAATGTATTTAAGAGCGACAGCAATTTGTTACTGGCTGCTAGGTGTAACAAAAAATAAGTTTTTAAAAACAAAAAATTAAGTACTTTATTTTTATGCTGAGTACGTTTTTTTTTAACCTTTTAGTCGAGAAATACTTTATGTAAAGCCTGAAAAGGTGGCAACCCTACTAATAACTGAATTCCTTCTTGCATTCCCCTTTCAAAAAACTGCTTTATTAAAAAGTAATCCATTTTTGAAAATTGGCATGATCCATGTTATCGGCATGCTGTTCAAAATCGTTTGGATTGCTCTGTAAGTATTACATTGTCTATGTTGAAGCATTAACCTCATCTCATAAAATTTTATTTTGTTGTGATCGTTATCGTTGAAAATGTCGCGAGGTGCCCGGCCTGTTAAATGTTTTGGAAATAATCTGCTCATTGGGACTACTTCACCGGGGTATATTGAAGAGTAAAATATTGATCACGAACAAAGCCACTTGAACGATTTAATCCAATAAAGCTACGGCATAAAAGAAATTTATTCTCCGAATAAGAAATTTACAACAATACCTTTCAAATGATCCGATTAGAAATTGATTGGAGGCATTTTTGTGAATGTCTACTCAATATTATACGACAATTTTGTTAATAATTTTAAGCCTCTTATTTTTTCATATGGGTATCTACTTATTAAACAAGTAAGAATGAAAACAAATCAAAAATATTGTTATACAAGGGAAGTGAAAACTGGGTTAGAGCTTATATAAAAATTGGGGACCAATAGCTAAAAAAAAGCCGCTAATTTTCGATATTCAAAAAAGAACAACAGGGTCGACCTCGGGAGATAAATTGTCTTCTTTGTTTGTTTGTTTATTACTGTTTCACCCCTTAACTACTTAACCGATCATCATAAAATTTTATAGAAACATTTTTGGGGGTACTGAAAAGAACATAGAGTACTTTTTATCCAAAATAGAAATACTGTTTTCGAAGGATAGAAAAAAATTCCTTTCATCTCGATAAACGACTGTCATTGTGAAAGTGCATGTATAACCTAGAAAATTAGAATTAATTCAATTTTATTCCGATGATCCTGGTCACGATTATTTATTAAATTATTATTTATTGATGATATTGGCACGTATTCAGGACATCAACACGAGCGAAGCGGCAGGTAAAAGCTTGTATTATTAGAGAGACTAGATTAGGTTACCGCTTGTAAATAATTAAGGATATGGCTTGTACTAGTAATATTGTAATGTTCGTGGGTTTAACAAATGAACTTTTAAGACTCACAACGACAAAAACTATTTATTTACACTAATTATTATTAAACACTATTAAACTATTAGTAACTTCGGTGATAAATTACTCTATTTATTTGAAGTACTGTTACTAAATCACTATTCACTGCGCTGTCAATTTATTTCTAGATTCAGTTTTGCAACGATCGATTTATTTCTACTCTCTCTCGGCGATCGTTTCTTCCTTTATATACTCTCTTGTGCCCTTTCTGGAACTTTCTCGAGCCGTCCGGAAATGTTTCGTCTTCTTTGAACCGTTTGATTGCTTTCCCGGAACGCAGGTACGACACACACCTTTACAGATACGGCGCACATGAAGAAAGGCGCCCGCGGCTAGTCGGCGAATCGATAAGCCGCTCACACACACGTATGCCCGATCGCACACAAACATGTATCTATCTGAAAAATGAAGCGTCGATTATAAATGAATTATTTACGTTTAGTACTTTATGTTTGGTTAATTTTATCAGCATGAGGGTGTCTCAGAATAGGATACGTCTAGTTAAATATGAAAAGGTATATATTCATGCTCGTATGCCACGGACCAAAATATTCCTTATCGGAAAAAGGTTCTTTTGGACGGGGTCTCCATGGAATGAGTTCTTTCGAAAAACGTTTGCCAATGGGACAAGTTACAATGAATAAATCTTTTTATATTATCTGAAAACACATAGCGTGCAGTTTTCTTCGTGGGGTCGACGAAATTTATCACTCTCTTTTTAAACTGTATACTTTGGAACTTCTGCTCGAGCAGATTTATTCTATTTACTACACCGATGCAACCGGGTGTATGTCATTCGTATTAATGGATAATCTCATTTTGGTCATAAATTTCTGAATTTGGACGCTATAAGCCGAACACTGAAAAAAGTCATATTTTCGCCGAATTTGAGAAATTCAATTTGTTATTCGATGAAATCAGAATTGAAGCAATATTTCATGCTCTCTCTCTCTCTCTAAAAAAACTTTACGGTTCAATTTCGCGCGTTTTTTAAAGCTGTAAATATTTATTTTCCATCTTGGTATTAATTTCAATGCGAGAACGAGAGCGCCGCATTGAATACACATTAATAAAGCGACAAAGTTAATTTAATTTATTACTAGAACATGGCGAAATTGAAGAAGGTTATGAACTCGCACCTATTCAAATTGCGGATGTTTTCTGTCACTTTGAAAATAATTTAGTTAACGAGGTATCGATATCCCTATTTATCTCTTGCGTGATTGTCACAGGATAATTTAAAAAGATAAGTCTCGCCTTTGTTGTTTTAAGGGGCGGAAAGTGAATCTTCACAAGGTCGGCGAAACCCTACGGTTAACAGTAAATATTTATAGATGGCGTTATACTGTCAATTACTTGATCAGTAACTTACGCAAGCAAACTGTCGTGTGCTAATTAGATCTAATAAGTTCGAAATCATGATCGACGATATTTTTGGCGTTTATAATACAATATAGATGCATAAAAGGCATCCCAAATGAACCCGAAATAATCCAAATCCAAAACTAAAATATCTTGAATTATTCGTGCTTCGATTGAGTCGATGACATATAAACATAGTTGCGTACTCATTTATTTGTACTTTATTGATTCTACTCATTTTCTATGCTGAAACGAACAAAATTTTTCCAAAGTTGGTACGTAAATTCCTTTAGTCAAAACTGACCATTTATATTAACAAAAATCTATCTTGAAACTATTATTAAAAAATATTGGTGGGACCGCGATCATCTATATAGTCAAACTCACCCTTCAATGGTACATGTAATGCTTTAGAAAAATGTGGTGCCTTATCTTTTTAAACATTAAGAAAACTTAAAATATAATAAAATTATATAAACAGTAGGTATGAAGCAAGTTACTAAGATAATGATTCAGAAAAGAATTAGAATAAGTCGCAGTAGGTAGAATTAATATTAAAAAAAAATACGACGTGTAATTATACAACATGCTACTGAAGTGAAACTTCTTCAAACACACAAACATACCGGGATAGGGGTTGAGAAATTGGTTTAATGGTATTATTTGTACACTATGCTTCGCACGGGTGCAATGCTGATAGTAAATATACTATAGAATGTCTTTATATACAACAATCACAGCTTTTTTGTCATTAGACAATACAAACCTGCCGGTACCGCCGCAACCGCTATGTCCCTGCATTTTAAATCTGTAATATCTTGGAAAATATTCATTTAAATTACATGCTGTAAAGGGCCATATTGATCTATATTAAATGCACAATGTATTTAAAAGTACTTAATTGGATAAGGATTAATGCTGTATTACTTAAAATCGCTTCGTAAATAAGCCATTATTTCTCGTAAAAAGTAAAGGTTAAAAATGGTTATTGTGGGTTATGCCTAAGAGATAGACATATACCATCGCTGACTTTTTTGTAGACTTTTTTAAAGTGTACAATACCACAGTATTATATTATTTTGATCGATCTCGTAGGGTTCAGCCAGCGTTTGCAATGTAAGCGCAAAAAAATGTGTTTATTTACGACATCACAATACAAAACCTCTAAATTGATCAGTGTTTCTCTATTATATTATGCATGTATTGTACATATAAACCTTCCTCTTGAATTACTCTATTAAAAAAACGCATTAAAATCCGTTTTAAAGATATAAGCATACATAGGGACAGACAGCGGGGGGAAATGCGTTGCATGATTTCGTTACATGCAACTCGCATGAAACGAACTTGCCCTACTGTGCGTTAAGAAGTTTCACTTCAAAAATTCAATAACAATGGAGAAAATTCCATAAAGCGTCTATAAAAAAATAAAAAAATAAAAAGAATTTCGTAAATGCAGGTAAATGGATGAAGTAATTCTTTTGCGAGAAAGGTAACCGCTTGATGACTATTTTTATAAACGGTGCATCCTCCTGGAGGCAATTTTTCTTTGTTTATACGCGCGTAAGATAAATGGAGAAGTATATTCACGTGAAAGAGTATTTTCATTTATTCGATCATGTTGGTTCTACAGCATGAAGCTGTGCAGAATTGTGTAAGAATTTCGTTGTGGTAAATTCGACAAACAAAATTTCACGGACTTTCGAACCTTTGTAACATCACCATGGGCTTTTAAATTTTAACAAAACTTAAAAGATAATTAATTTATATAAACCGTTGGTATAAAGCAAGTTACTAATATAATGATTAAGAAAAGAATTAGAATAAGTCGCAGTAGGTAGAATTAATATTAAAAAATTCAATAACAACGGAGAAAATTGCATAAAGCGTTTATACAAAAAAAATAAGAAAAAAGGACTACATAAATGGATGAAATAATTCTTTTGCGAGAAAGGTAACCGCTTCATGACTATTTTTATAAACGTTGCCTTTCGGTGCATCCTCCTGGAGGCAATTTTTCTTTGTTTATACGCCCGTAAGATAAATGGAGAAGTATATTTACGTGAAAGAGTATTTTCATTTATTCGATCATGTTGGTTCTACAGCACGAAGCTGTGCAGAATTGTGTAAGAATTTCGTTGTGGTAAATTCGACAAACAAAATTTCACGGACTTTCGAACCTTTGTAACATCACCATGGGCTTTTAAATTTTAACAAAACTTAAAAGATAATTAATTTATATAAACCGTTGGTATAAAGCAAGTTACTAATATAATGATTAAGAAAAGAATTAGAATAAGTCGCAGTAGGTAGAATTAATATTAAAAAATTCAATAACAACGGAGAAAATTGCATAAAGCGTTTATACAAAAAAAATAAGAAAAAAGGACTACATAAATGGATGAAATAATTCTTTTGCGAGAAAGGTAACCGCTTCATGACTATTTTTATAAACGTTGCCTTTCGGTGCATCCTCCTGGAGGCAATTTTTCTTTGTTTATACGCCCGTAAGATAAATGGAGAAGTATATTTACGTGAAAGAGTATTTTCATTTATTCGATCATGTTGGTTCTACAGCACGAAGCTGTGCAGAATTGTGTAAGAATTTCGTTGTGGTAAATTCGACAAACAAAATTTCACGGACTTTCGAACCTTTGTAACATCACCATGGGCTTTTAAATTTTAACAAAACNATCCGTTTTAAAGATATAAGCATACATAGGGACAGACAGCGGGGGGAAATGCGTTGCATGATTTCGTTACATGCAACTCGCATGAAACGAACTTGCCCTACTGTGCGTTAAGAAGTTTCACTTCAAAAATTCAATAACAATGGAGAAAATTCCATAAAGCGTCTATAAAAAAATAAAAAAATAAAAAGAATTTCGTAAATGCAGGTAAATGGATGAAGTAATTCTTTTGCGAGAAAGGTAACCGCTTGATGACTATTTTTATAAACGGTGCATCCTCCTGGAGGCAATTTTTCTTTGTTTATACGCGCGTAAGATAAATGGAGAAGTATATTCACGTGAAAGAGTATTTTCATTTATTCGATCATGTTGGTTCTACAGCACGAAGCTGTGCAGAATTGTGTAAGAATTTCGTTGTGGTAAATTCGACAAACAAAATTTCATGCCCGAGAAGTGGCAAATAGTTCAGCGGGGAAATGTTATGCAATTTACCTCTAGGATGAGTCGTTGGTGTTTGCGCTATTGTAACCGTAGCCGCTTTACCAGCTTGAACATTATCGTTATTCAAGAGAAATCCGAAATTGCGTTTGCTGGTCAGCAGCTGCAAATGCATTCATTGGCTAAATATTGAATTAGTTCAGTGTGAGCATACAGATCATTTCCCACGTGATGAAATTAATGCTGGCCTTTGCTTTGCCTTACGTCGCCGCTTGGCTTGCCAATAAAGACAGACGTGGTCGAACGCTTTATGCATATGATAGCGAAACGTTGACATGGTTATGATACAAAAGAGGAGGCCAATAATTTCCTTATCGTCATCATCATAAGGTCGTCAATACAAAAACTGGTTGGACACCCATCTCCACTTCTTCTTATCCTGAGCTAATAATCTTCGCATTTCTTTAAAACTAGAACATCCCACAGGTGTCCTACCAACTTATCTCGCCTATTTTTCATTGACTTCCATAGAGTCCTCTATCCTTTCTAATACCTCAAATTCTAACCTTCTCTATCCAAGCTATCCTCATCATTCATCGGTAACACCACATTTCGAACGCATCGAACCTTTACTTTTTCGCCGCGTTCACCGTCCATGCTTCGCACCCGTACAACGCCGCGCTCCAAACATACACCATTAAAAATCTTTTTCGAATATCTCAATTAATCGTTCGTGAGCACAGAAGCGACTTCTTTTTATTGAAAGCGACTCGACTCTGCGCTCTCCTCTGCTCTATATCCCTATTATTCCTTCCGTCCTGACTTCCTAAATTCGTAAAAGCAGTCACTTCTTTTTAATTTTTCGTCTCCTATCTCTATATCCGCTCTTTCCCAACTTTTCCTTCCCTTGCATACCAGTATTTCTGTTTTACTTTTATTTATTTTCGTACAATACTGTATTGTCGACACCGCTTCCATTTTACCTAAAGCTATTGTATCTCTAACTCCTCCTTGCTAGATGCTAATAAAAGTTAATTTTTAGAAAAAAAAAACAAAAACCGATTTAAAACAAGCACTGACTCAATTTCTATAACCTCTGAAGTACGATTTACCAAATGAAAAAAGAATCATCAAAATTAATTCGTAATTCGGAGTAGTCACGTAACAAACATAAAAAAGAACACATGGTCCAAATGAGAACATCTTCCTCGTTTTCTGAAGTTTGTTAAGTTACCCATTATGTTCAAACAGTCACGTGCAAAAATCGGTAAATTATAAAAACGTCACATTTTGGCGGGCCGGTTTGGCGCATCCAGGAGTATTATCTGGAATTTCTGGACAGATCATTCTATGCAACAAGGACTGCTCTTTCTGATAGATAAAACGAATTTTATATTAAGCTCGAATTAACGTCGGAATCGTACCGCAAAGTGGCGCCTACTTTCGGTAAATTATAAAAACGTCACATTTTGGCGGGCCGGTTTGGCGCATCCAGGAGTATTATCTGGAATTTCTGGACAGATCATTCTATGCAACAAGGACTGCTCTTTCTGATAGATAAAACGAATTTTATATTAAGCTCGAATTAACGTCGGAATCGTACCGCAAAGTGGCGCCTACTTTCGGTAAATTATAAAAACGTCACATTTTGGCGGGCCGGTTTGGCGCATCCAGGAGTATTATCTGGAATTTCTGGACAGATCATTCTATGCAACAAGGACTGCTCTTTCTGATAGATAAAACGAATTTTATATTAAGCTCGAATTAACGTCGGAATCGTACCGCAAAGTGGCGCCTACTTTCGGTAAATTATAAAAACGTCACATTTTGGCGGGCCGGTTTGGCGCATCCAGGAGTATTATCTGGAATTTCTGGACAGATCATTCTATGCAACAAGGACTGCTCTTTCTGATAGATAAAACGAATTTTATATTAAGCTCGAATTAACGTCGGAATCGTACCGCAAAGTGGCGCCTACTTTCGGTAAATTATAAAAACGTCACATTTTGGCGGGCCGGTTTGGCGCATCCAGGAGTATTATCTGGAATTTCTGGACAGATCATTCTATGCAACAAGGACTGCTCTTTCTGATAGATAAAACGAATTTTATATTAAGCTCGAATTAACGTCGGAATCGTACCGCAAAGTGGCGCCTACTTTCGGTAAATTATAAAAACGTCACATTTTGGCGGGCCGGTTTGGCGCATCCAGGAGTATTATCTGGAATTTCTGGACAGATCATTCTATGCAACAAGGACTGCTCTTTCTGATAGATAAAACGAATTTTATATTAAGCTCGAATTAACGTCGGAATCGTACCGCAAAGTGGCGCCTACTTTCGGTAAATTATAAAAACGTCACATTTTGGCGGGCCGGTTTGGCGCATCCAGGAGTATTATCTGGAATTTCTGGACAGATCATTCTATGCAACAAGGACTGCTCTTTCTGATAGATAAAACGAATTTTATATTAAGCTCGAATTAACGTCGGAATCGTACCGCAAAGTGGCGCCTACTTTCGGTAAATTATAAAAACGTCACATTTTGGCGGGCCGGTTTGGCGCATCCAGGAGTATTATCTGGAATTTCTGGACAGATCATTCTATGCAACAAGGACTGCTCTTTCTGATAGATAAAACGAATTTTATATTAAGCTCGAATTAACGTCGGAATCGTACCGCAAAGTGGCGCCTACTTTCGGTAAATTATAAAAACGTCACATTTTGGCGGGCCGGTTTGGCGCATCCAGGAGTATTATCTGGAATTTCTGGACAGATCATTCTATGCAACAAGGACTGCTCTTTCTGATAGATAAAACGAATTTTATATTAAGCTCGAATTAACGTCGGAATCGTACCGCAAAGTGGCGCCTACTTTCGGTAAATTATAAAAACGTCACATTTTGGCGGGCCGGTTTGGCGCATCCAGGAGTATTATCTGGAATTTCTGGACAGATCATTCTATGCAACAAGGACTGCTCTTTCTGATAGATAAAACGAATTTTATATTAAGCTCGAATTAACGTCGGAATCGTACCGCAAAGTGGCGCCTACTTTCGGTAAATTATAAAAACGTCACATTTTGGCGGGCCGGTTTGGCGCATCCAGGAGTATTATCTGGAATTTCTGGACAGATCGTTCTATGCAACAAGGACTGCTCTTTCTGAGAGATAAAACGAACTTTATATTAAGCTCGAATTAACGTCGAAATCGTACCCCAAAGTGGCGCCTACTTTCGGTAAATTATAAAAACGTCATATTTTGGCGGCCGGTTTGGCGCATCCAGGAGTATTATCTGGAATTTCTGGACAGACCCTTCTATGCAGCAAGGACTGCTCTTTCTGATAGATAAAACGAATTTTATATTAAGCTCGAATTAACGTCGGAATCGTACCGCAAAGTGACGCCTACTTTCGGTAAATTATGAAAACGTCACATTTTGGCGGGCCGGTTTGGCGCATCCAGGAGTATTATCTGGAATTTCTGGACAGATCATTCTTTACAACAAGGACTGCTCTTTCTGATAGATAAAACGAATTTTATATTAAGCTCGAATTCACGTCGGAATCGTACCCCAAATTGGCGCCTACTTTCGGTAAGTTATAAAAACGTCACATTTTGGCGGGCCGGTTTGACGCATCCAGGAGTATTATCTGGAATTTCTGGACAGATCATTCTATGCAACAAGGACTGCTCTTTCTGAGATATAAAACGAATTTTATATTAAATGCAAAATGACATAGGTATTGTAGCTGTAAATGACGCCTCTTTTCGATTAATAACGACAACTTCATATTTTGACGTGCTGATTTGACGCATCTAGCAAATAGTATCTGCAATTTCTGGAACCGCCGTCTTATGCAGCAAGATATTCTCTTTCTAATAGACTAAATTTAATAGAAGGCGGATAATTAAGGAATTTAACAAAACTGAAAACTTCTATTTGAATTCCGTCTTTATTTATTTTTTGCGATCAATAAAAGTTAAGGAAGCTCTGCTTTTGTTTTTGTTTTATGAATTTAACAGTTACATCTTCCTCCGGTCTCTTGTGTCCGCCACTTATCTAGCTACTGATTTCGTACAATGTTACTCACTCACAATTGTGCGAATTTAAGTCACAGTTGTTCGTTTCTCCTTTCCTGTATAAGAGTTGATGCAATGTAATATGCTTAGGTTACGGAGCGATTCATATCTAGATAAGGAAATTTCGGAGGATATTTACTTTTCTCGTATGTCGAACTAATTGAGACCCTCTTTCTCTCTCTACGATAGGATGGGCGACAAAACGTAATTGTTCTTCCAGAGTAATTAAAATTCGAGCCAATCTATGGCAGACTGACATCTCCAATTTTATTTCGAGAGATCGGTTCGAGCTACTTCTGCGTTTAATTAAATCCCGGTAGAGTAGGTTTGGGTTCCGATATTTGGAAGAAGGAGAGAATGTGGACGAGAACGAGAACTGACGTGAGCATGACGAAAGTTTGTACTTCTTGGTAATCTTCGAAACTCGATGATTCTTATAACACACAATTTGTGTTCGATGATAAACTTCCAACTCCTCTTCTTCTATTAAACAACTCTCCATAATTAATTACTGCTTTCGAATTAATTTACTGCTGCAGCAAATACTTAATTTAATAAACAAAAGAGAACGGTGGAAACGTAATTAATATTCCTATATAGGTACGTATGTATATACGTACAGGAAGTATAAATAATGAATAGTTAATAATACAATAAAGAAATTAGATTCCTAGATCCACGGTTTTGTGCGAAATAGAATTATTGGAACATGAACAAAGGAAGGCCTATTATTTACTGTATAAATTTTTCGAAATAATTTATTCATCCCGTGTTATTCGAAAGCCTGTTTTCAATTAATATAACGTCCTGTCTCACGTCTCACTTAGGAAATGCCAATTTATATTTCATACTTAGCTTCATTCAGGAGTAACACACGGGACTCTCTAAACCCAAATTACAATGTATCATATAAGAAGATTATCAAGGTTGATTAAATGTTACACTCATATGTGTATGCAAATAAGTAACAAAGTAAACAACACAGAAAATAACTTTCTACAATCATTCAAAAAACAACTCCAATCATGTTATACACTCAGTAGTATGAATTGATTTTCTTTTCGACTTATATAGAATTTAGTAGTTTAAAGCTCACATAATATATACTAAAGCTATCTCAAGGAGAACCTAGAGATAGCTTTAAATAAAATGGAAGCGGTACTGACAGATCAGTACTGTATGAAAATAAATAAAAGTAAAACTAAAATACTGATATGCAAGGGAAGAAAAAGTAGGGAAAGAGCGAATATAAAGATAGGAGACGAAAAATTAGAAGAAGTGGCTGATTTTAGATA
>NW_020439074.1:731851-739233 GCF_000699045.2 Agrilus planipennis
TATACAGGCCTGACGCTGGAAGCTGGCGGAAATTTTAAAATGGCGTGGATGCGCGGTGGCAAAAGTAGGCAGTTTTAGGTATAACGATTGCAGCCCTCTTTCTTCAGTATCCCTTTCAGGGGCGTCGATTAAATATTTAAAAATAAGGATCGGTGAGCAAGTAATGGACATACAAACAGAAGAACTAATTATTGGTGTTGGTGACAGTGATAGAGATTCCCATGATGACAGGGAATGTGAAAACTAACTATAAAACAAAAGCAATAGGTCTATTTTTTCTTTTTGATAAGTCATGTTTGTACATTATTTTCTAGTACGCAACTGTCCTATCTGTATGAATACTATAATTTACGCCTACTGAAAGCTTATTTGTGTATCGGTTCCAAGTGACTTACCCAAATAAGTCATAAATGGGCAAGTACCTGCGCGACCGCTCGCCAGCTTCCTTCGTCCGACCTGTACTCACACTGTCACTCATAGATGTTTTCGGGGCTAAAAATGACGGGACCTGACTATTTTTGTCGCTTATCCAGGTTCGACTGTATATAAAATAATAATTGGCTTAATCATTTATGACAATGTTAAATGAGGAATAGTTTCTATTTATGCAACTTCTACTTTGAAATGTCATATCTCTTCTAAGATAATTGGCGTCTACCATTAAGTACGATAAATAGAATGATTTAAGTTGGAAGACAGGATGTGAGAGATAATCCGAAAGGCAAACATATAATGAGGGCTGCTAACAAAGTTTAACCAAGATTATAAGTGATGTCCCTTCGTGATGTCCTGATAATAATGGGGCAAATTCCGCATACAAAATGTCACAAGTGACACATTGCCTGTGTTCGGCTACATGAAAACGCATCCGAGTTAACACCAATACAACCAACTAATGTTTGTGTTCTGGCATTCCCAATGAAAATAAATTTGACCCAAATACTCTATAAAAATATTTTAATAAAAAACGATTATTCAAATATTTCCAGGATAATGCGGTGTGTGTAATGCGGAATCAGCTTTATTAATTGACATTTTACCTTTTTCTTTCTGATTTTTGCTGCGCCATGAATCAGTTCAACGTATAAACAACTGCTTTATAAAAATTTTGATGTCAACTATATTTAGTTAAAGTNTATATAGGGTGTCCCAGTTATAATAATTAATATTTATACCACAGATTCCTACGGACATTTGGAACATAAAATGTTATAACACTTTTGACTTTTGAAACAAAATAAAAAATTATAAAATTATAACAGTTTTGATGCCGGCCCTGCACAATCGCAAATTAATTACGATTGCCAGCTGATCGTAGAAAAATTCACCTTCAGTAGGTCGGAATCATGTTATTGTTTATGTTTGGTATTAAATTACGGATCAGCCGAAGAAAATGCACTCGCGTTAAGGTCCATTAGATGACTGAACATGTTAGAAAAACTACGTACCTATCACAATCGAAAATCCCATGATCGTAAACTGAAGTGGACCTAATGTAGCCCATGACGTCGAGCATTATGTTATTTCAAATAGAAAAGAAATTTTAACGACTATGGAATAGTTGGAAGAGGTACACAAACAACCCTCACCACCCAGCGTTTGGTAAAGGTTTGTAACATAACGTACTAGTGTACCAAAACAAATGTATGTGTTATGGTTGTAAACGTTGAGACAAGATGCAGACCTACTTTGACCATTCACATGTGTTTAAACGTTAGTTTTGCCTGGCAGGGCTAATTAACCCCACGTGGAGTAATACAAGGATGTGTCCAGAAGGACCAAGTCGTCTAGATCCAGGCCCGTAATGAAACTAATTGTACGTTCAAATTTACAAAGACGATTTGCGAGTTCAATTGTCATTGGATTGAAAAATTGTATATCACTTTTTTGTTGTATTCTGTGTGTACTTATTGAACCGCCCTCGTATTTAGTTAATGTTGTGCCATTTTATTTGGAATGGGAAAAAATGCGCGTTCTTTTGTATGGATGTGTGCTCGTTGAAAACTAAATAATGGAAAATTTTAAAAAGTTTTCAAAATGTTTAATACATTACTTTCACATGTTGTGAACTGTATAGGTACCGGTATTGGAAGAAATAACAACTTTTAAATTACTTTTTAAACTTGGCGTTCGCGAACGGTAAGCTGACAGAATTTACTTTGCTCCTGAAAAAGGACCATCATAAATATCGCCAAAAATACTTTCTCGTTA
Source organism: Agrilus planipennis (assembly GCF_000699045.2). Classification (NCBI taxonomy): domain Eukaryota; kingdom Metazoa; phylum Arthropoda; class Insecta; order Coleoptera; family Buprestidae; genus Agrilus; species Agrilus planipennis. The sequence continues at coordinate 734,063 of NW_020439074.1, forward strand.
CCATTCAAGTGTGGTAAATTCTGATAAAATCGGTCGACTAGAAGGCGAGATATTTCACGTTTTATTAATGATGTTGGATGTTCTACCTCTTAAGACTTTAAATATGAAATTCAGTTCATCAATTTAGACATAAGACACCTCAACATGGTCAATTAGAGTGACGCATGTATTTTTCCTTTCTGATTTACTTATTAAGATGTAGGATTGGAAGTGATTTCTGTGCTTGTAAACGGTTAGGTTAGAAATCTGAAAAATTTTGTTGAAGGTATATCTCCGAAGCGCGGCGCTGTACGGGTGCGAAACATAGACGGTAGGCGCTGCGAAAAAAAAAGGTTAGAAGCGTTCGAAATGTGGTGTTACATGCGAATGATAAGGATACTATGGGTAGAGAATATTACGAATGAGGAGGTTATACGGACGGTAGGATGGAAATCAATGAAATGTAGGCTAGATCAATAGGAAGGTCAATTTCTCAGACATGAAGGGCTAGTTAGAAACACATTAGAATCGGAAATAGCAGTTAAGAAGGATAAAGGTCAACCTGGATCAGATTACTGTTCACAAATAGTTAAGGATGTGGGATGTTTAGGGAAATGCAAAGATTTTCTCAAGATAGGAAACCCTGATGGTAGATAGAAAATATTACAAATGAGGAAGCATTAGAAAGAGTAGGAGAACAGAGGGTGTCATGCAAGTCAGTAATAAGGATATGAAATGTTTCAGCTTTAGAGAAATACTACAATTAGCTCAGGATAGGAGAAACCAGTCTTAGAACCGACGACCCTATAATGATGATGCAACATGTTGACTGATAGTGTTTTTGACTTTCCCAACCACTTAAAAAAAGAGAAATTTATTAAACATTCCTACATCTAGGATAAAAATGCGAAAAAGGGGAATTGGTGTACATCTTTTAAATATATAATACGTTAAAAATATTCATGAGATGTTGATCAACTTTTATGGAGGTCCATCATATTATTACGCGAAGTATGAAGCGATATGGGTCCTCTGAAAGAGTATGGCGGCAGCAAAGTTTTAAAAATAAACCCTCACCTTAACTGCTTTTTTATATGAAGAACGTGAATACTATGGAAACATAAAATTATATTTATTACACTTACGGCGCATTTGCGGAATTCGCAACTGCTTCGTGTTTCTTCGTTACTACGTATTATTAGTTTCTTATTTTCTTCTAATCTTCAAAATATTGGTATTAGGCCTACGTTCTATATCGCCTGGTCGTAACGTAGAATGTGCTATATTGAATGTTACTTATTGTTGTTTATTTTTCTATTTAATCGGTGTACGAATAGGTAGTTTAAACACATATACAACTATGTGATTCTCTCTTTATCCTTGAAGATAATTGTCTTTATAGCAGATCGTCTCCAGCTTGCACAAGTATTGACTTTCCCCAATGGGCAAAATGTAGAAGGAGACAAATATTTACAAATCCTACGTAAAATAAATATTTCAAACTGGTACGCGGCGCAGTTTCGAGGAGAATATTGAAGGAGTTTCGACGAAAAAGGGGTTGATGTTTTATTTAATTATGCGTGTATACCTAACCGTTCAAACTTGATTTTGTAAACATAAAAGATAGGTAGGTAATTCATTTACTTAAATCAGAGGGATCGGCTACGTATATGGGTGTCCCAGTTATAATAATTAATATATATACCACGGATTCCTACGGACATTTGTAGCATAAAATGTTATAACACTTTTGACTTTTGAAACAAAATAAAAAATTATAAAATTATAACAGTTTTGATGCCGGCCCTGCACAATCGCAAATTAATTACGATTGCCAGCTGATCGTAGANAGGAGATCGGGCTGAAACTATAGCTACAAGCTATCCAAGGATGGTACTATAGAATGTCACCTCAAGGTAGGCCTAGTGGCGTCATCTCTTGGTTAGGCCGGAAACTTATCAATCCACCCTCGTATATCGCGAATCAATCTTGTAACACGGAAAAATACAGTGGGAGAGACCCTAAATATCAGCAATTTCAAGGTTATTATAGTAAGCAAACGGATGAGGCTTACAATATAATTACAAGGAATTTTAGTGATGTAGGGTACTGTAGTAATAATATAAGAAACGAGGGAGGTCATTTTGATAGAAAATGAGGAAAAGGCAGACAGATGGAAAGAATACGTAGGCCATGAGTTAGGAGATATATTAGAAAAGGAAGATAGTGTGGAAATAGATGAACTAGAGAGAGAGAGAGAGAGAGAGAGAGGGAAGAGTTCAATGTAGCATTAAAACACTTAAAATAAAATAAAGCACCAAGTATGGATGGGATACGGGCGAAAATTTTAAAACATGCAGGACAAGAGGTTAGAGATTCAATGTTAGTCACATTTACTAGACAGGGAAAGTCCAGGAGGATTATAAACCGAACGTGGTAGCAACCATTCCTAAAAAGAGAAGCGCGGATAGGTGCGAAACATTTAGAACAATTAGCGTAACTTCCCATAAAAGGCGGAAGAACTATTGGGGGAAGATCAATTTGGGTTTAGAAGAAATAGAGGAACGTGGGAGGTCATTCTAGCTTTACGGTTAACAATAGAGAAAACGATAGAAAAAGGTAAGAGTACGTACATAGGATTTGTCGCCGCTACTTTTTAATGAATACGTACAATGGACATGTCTACGGATCAGTTGTTTGCGAAGGTCACGAATAGGTGTCTGTGTTTCGTCGAAAGCCGATAAGAAAACGAGGTAACTGTTCTCAATCATTGACAGCTCGTTAACTAGGGTACTTTTTGTGTATACTTTTTACATCCCTTACGTTTGTGGTACCATGATGAAAAGCACTCTACAGTGCCTCCAGATCTTACCCTTCAAATATTCCGGAATACCGGTCAGACATAGTCTATACTTGGTGAAAAAAGTAATGTCAATATATGGAAGACTAATTCTCGCATATGAATTTTCGTTCCAAAATTTTTATTTAACCACCGGTTATTTTGTATATTAATCAATTGGCAGTCTTGCCAACAAAGCTACGTGGTTGTAACTTCGTAGAAGTATCCGAGACGGTACAAAACCCGTTACGTTGGTTGTTTTCCGCATAATCTATTCATACGAAGAGGATTTGCCAACCTGAGCACATCCGGCAGTGCTAAATAGTCCTTGAGACACTAACCTTTTTCTACTAATTAATTCAATAGCAAATGAAATACAACAAGTCCGCCAATTGTCGTAAAACAAAAGGATAAGGTACAGGACTTACCTGTAAATTGGTATGCCTGATCCGTGTTGAAACCAGAATACCATATAGACTTTGTCATGGCCTGGAGGAGTCACATTGCAAGATAAACTAACACTCTTTCCTTCTACGACTTCTACGTCATGAATTTTCTCTGAAATTAACAAAAAAAGTGATTAAATATCATCAAAATTGCTATAGAAACATAGCAGTAATCTAATTCGAAAATAATTACATCATTATAAACCTAAAGAAAAACTTTTAGGCATTTTATTTCCACTAGCTACTAGTGCAAAACTGGAAGATAGGGGAAAGGATCTTTTGTGGCTCCCTTTTAAAAATGGGAATGGGTGAGTGGTTATTGAGAAGAAAGGGATGAGACAAACGAAATAAAGCCAGAAAGGAAGTGAATGAATAAACTACAGAAAATTTTGGTCTGTAAACGAACCTGAAACTGGATTGGTTCCCGGAAACAAAAATACTATGTTCGAAATTAAAATCAGAATTATAATTATTTCTTCCATATCTCTTTGAATTAATTGAACAGATAATAAGAAAAATTGCAATTATGGTAAATTATGATGTTAATGGACTGAAAATCCTTAACCAAAATCCTGCAATCCTAAGTTAATAATATTAGGATTGAAACAGATCTACCTTTCTTTAAGGATATAAAATGTTTGCAATATAGGTATGTGTAAGCACCTATCCGTTAGATAATCTCATTCTAAACGTCCCAAAAACTACAGCTATTAGAACACACATTACCACATACATATATTACAATGTTGGAATTCAAATCGTGAACTCTCTTTTCATACATATCAAAAAAAGGTTGGTATGACCTGATTGCCATCCGTGTCCGTGTATCATCTCTACTCGGAATTTAAGTGGCTTCATCCCACCGACAGATCAAAGGTCTGCTTTCTTTGATGCATAATATAAAAAGTCGGTAAAAGTATCAGCATTGCCACACTGTTGGCATATCAAGCCCTCTATTCTTTCGTTCGTTTACAGAGAGCGGCAGAGCTAACGACTATTTGTAGACTAGGCACGCGTTATCCAAATCCAATCTCTTTCGGAAAAGCGTAACGCAAACGGAACCGCACATTTTAAAAGAGGGTCTCTTTATGGAACCTCGACACACCTAACAATTTACAGTTACATAGGTACGTATCTACGTATGGACGAATGTATATATGCATATGTTTGACCCTGTTGCAATCTCGGCCCTCTGTAGTCGAAAATTAGTGGAAATGTTGAACGTGTTAGGTAGATACTACTGAATGCAAACCACAAATAAAACAGACAGTGAATACACTTTGGAAATAGTTTTAGGAACAATTTTTACAATTCCTTTGCCAGTTCCTAACGACTCTAATTATCTAAAATTTGTGAAGAAACTTGACACCCTTTTTCTGAACAAACAATAGGTACTATGGGGTGGTTTCCAATAGGGTTAAATATTTTTTTACATCTTGGAAATTTCGAAAAAATTTCCTATCAAAAACTTAATCATCATCATCATAAGGTCGTCAGTCCTAAAACTGGTTGGACACGCACCTCCACTCTTTCATATCCTGAGCTAATCTTCGCATTTCCCTAAAACTAGAACAGCCTACATCCTTAACTATTTGCGAACAGTAATCCAGTGTAGGTCTACCTCTACCCCTCCTAACTCCTATTTCTGCCTCTAATATGTCTCTGACTAGACCTTCATGCCTGAGAAGGTTTCCTACCAACCTATCTCGCCTATTTTTTATTGACTTCCATAGAGTCCTCTGTTCTCCTATTCTTTCTAATACCTCTTCATTTCTAGCCTTCTTTATCCACGCTATCCTCATCATCCGCCTATAACACCACATTTTGAAGGCTTCTAACCTTTTCTTTTCCGCCACGCCCACTGTCCATGTTTCGCACCCGTACAACGCCGCGCTCCAAACATACAC
>NW_020439074.1:741071-745363 GCF_000699045.2 Agrilus planipennis
GCTTTGGATTGTTGTGGAATTTACTTGTTTGTTAGTGTTAGTTTATTTATTTAGTGGTCATTTCATAAAAGACTATTACAATAAGGACAATTAGTAGTGTGATAGTGCATTCTAGTAGGGTTCTTATTCAACCGTCAGTTGGTGGTGAGTTACATTACCAATGCCTTTCGTATAATTCGAAATATTCCCGGTATCTGGGCCAAAATTCGTAGCAACTGTCGCTGTCACTGTTGCATTAAAGCGAATGGCGGACAATTTCAACATTTTTTATAAAAGGTACGCTTTTCTTTTTCACTTTTACCTTTTTTTTACAAGGTGGAAGTGCAATCGGCTTCTTCCCAATAGGTACTTGTTACATCTACACAAGATCAGCTGAGCGACGTTAGATTGAAAAATTGTATAACACTTTTTTGTTGTATTTTGTGTCAGGAAGCCATGTTTTTTTTTTAATTATTATAAATGGGACACCCTGTATAGAGGTATCTAAGCCAATTGAATTGTTCTTTATTAATAAAACTATTAATATAATAATTACAATTTTAGATCCTTCTAATTTAAATTTAATTCAAACAAGTCTCTTCATAAAATCGTATGAAACTTCATAAAATCCAGTCCTTGAAAGACTAAATCAAGTACGCGTTTACGGCATTACACATAATTATCATTTGCCGATTTTCTACAACCTTTAACCTCTACTAATAGAACATTATTGCATACAATTATAAATCTGGCCAATTTCGATGTCCTTTCAAAATGCCCTGTTGTAAGTAACCTTCGTTTCTCAATATCCAGACGCAAAAACCTGAGATAGATATCATCTTTACGCGGTCCTTTAGAATATCTGTTTTTCGTCATCTCGTATAGCTGAAGGGCGTGCTTACGTCGAGAAGGCGGTTGCAGACCTGCTTTATCACTATCAGAATCCGACGAGGTTAACATCATAACGCGGGAAAGTCGTGCTCAACAGCTGCTGCGGGGTCAAATAGCCACGTTGTATTGAACTGATGAGAAAATGGTGGTGATTTTAGCAAACGAGAGCTCGTCAGTGGATTCGAGAAGCAGCAGCGGCAGATCGTCCTTGTATCTGACTCACATTATTATCAACAACTTCGTTAAAAAAGCTTTCCGTAGGAGATATTGTATACTGGGGGTAACATACGTATATCGCGAATCAATCTTGTAACACGGGAAGATACAGTGGGAGCGACGCTAAATATCCGCAATTTCAAGGTTATTATATTAAGCAAACAGATGAGGCTTACAATATAACTACAAGGAATTTTAGTGATGTAGGGTACTGTAGTAATAATATAAGAAACGAGGGAGAGGTCATTTTGATAGAAAATGAGGAAAAGGCAGACAGATGGAAAGAATATGCAGGCCATGAGTTAATAGATATATTAGAAAAGGATGATAGTGTGGAAATAGGTGAACTAGGTTATCCTATAATGAGAGAAGAGTTCAATGTAGCATTAAAAACCTTAAAGTATAATAGGGCACCAAGTATAGATGGGATACAGGCGGAAAATTTAAAACATGCAGGACAAGAGGTTAGAGATCGAATGTTAGTCACATTTACTAGACGGGGAAAGTCCCGGAGGATTATAAACCGAACATGGTAGCAACCATACCTAAAAAGAGAGGCGCGGATAAGTGGGAAACATTTAGAACAATTAGCTTAACTTCCCATGCGTCAAAAATCTTAACTAGAATTGTACAGAGAAGGATGGAATAAAAGGCGGAAGAACTATTAGAGGAAGATCAATTTGGGTGTAGAAGAAATAGAGGAACGTGGGACGTCATTCTAACTTTACGGTTAACAATAGAAAACGGTAAGAGTGCGTACATAGGATTTGTCACCGCTACGTTTTAATCAATACGTCGAAGGTCATTACGTACAATGGACATGTCTACGGATCAGTTGTTTGCGAAGGTCACGAATAGGTGTTTGTGTTTCGTCGAAAGCCGATAAGAAAACGAGGTAACTGTTCTCAATCATTGACAGCTCGTTAACTTGGGTACTTTTTGTGTATACTTTTTACATCCCTTGCGTTTGTGGTACCATGATGAAATGCACTCTACACTGCCTCCAGATCTTACCCTTCAAATATTCCGGAATACTGGTCAGACATAATCTATACTTGGTGAAAAAAGTAATGTCAATATATGGAAGACTAATTCTCGCATATCAATTTTCGTTCCAAAATTTTTATTTAACCACCGGTTATTTTGTATATTAATCAATTGGCAGTCTTGCCAACAAAGCTACGTGGTTGTAACTTCGTAGAAGTATCCGAGACGGTACAAAACCCGTTACGTTGGTTGTTTTCCGCATAATCTATTCATACGAAGAGGATTTGCCAACCTGAGCACATCCGGCAGTGCTAAATAGTCCTTGAGACACTAACCTTTTTCTACTAATTAATTCAATAGCAAATGAAATTCAACAAATCCGCTAATTGTCGGAAAACAAAAGGATAAGGTACCGGACTTACCTATAAATTGGTATTCCTGATCCGTGTTGAAACCAGAATACCATATAGACTTTGTCATGGCCTGGAGGAGTTACGTTGCAAGATAAACTAACACTCTTTCCTTCTACGACTTCTACGTCATGAATTTTCTCTGAAATTAACAAAAAAGTGATTAAATATCATCAAAATTGCTATAGAAACATAGCAGTAATCTAATTCGAAAATAATTACATCATTATAAACCTAAAGAAAAACTTTTAGGCATTTTATTTCCACTAGCTACTAGTGCAAAACTGGAAGATAGGGGAAAGGATCTTTTGTGGCTCCCTTTTAAAAATGGAAATGGGTGAGTGGTTATTGAGAAGAAAGGGATGAGACAAACGAAATAAAGCTAGAAAGGAAGTGAATGAATAAAGTACAGAAAATTTTGGTCTGTAGACGAACCTGAAACTGGATTGGTTCCCGAAAACAAAAATACTCGTAATATTATGTTCGAAATTAAAATTAGAATTTTTTGAATTAATTGAACAAATAATAAGAAAAATTGCAATTATGGTAAATTATGATGTTAATGGACTGAAAATCCTTAACCAAAATCCTGCAATCCTAAGTTAATAATATTAGGATTGAAACAGATCTACCTTTCTTTAAGGATATAAAATGTTTGCAATATAGGTATGTGTAAGCACCTATCCGTTAGATAATCTCATTCTAAACGTCCCAAAAACTACAGCTATTAGAACACACATTACCACATACATATATTACAATGTTGGAATTCAAATCGTGAACTCTCTTTTCATACATATCAAAAAAAGGTTGGTATGACCTGATTGCCATCCGTGTCCGTGTATCATCTCTACTCGGAATTTAAGTGGCTTCATCCCACCGACAGATCAAAGGTCTGCTTTCTTTGATGCATAATATAAAAAGTCGGTAAAAGTATCAGCATTGCCACACTGTTGGCATATCAAGCCCTCTATTCTTTCGTTCGTTTACAGAGAGCGGCAGAGCTAACGACTATTTGTAGACTAGGCACGCGTTATCCAAATCCAATCTCTTTCGGAAAAGCGTAACGCAAACGGAACCGCACATTTTAAAAGAGGGTCTCTTTATGGAACCTCGACACACCTAACAATTTACAGTTACATAGGTACGTATCTACGTATGGACGAATGTATATATGCATATGTTTGACCCTGTTGCAATCTCGGCCCTCTGTAGTCGAAAATTAGTGGAAATGTTGAACGTGTTAGGTAGATACTACTGAATGCAAACCACAAATAAAACAGACAGTGAATACACTTTGGAAATAGTTTTAGGAACAATTTTTACAATTCCTTTGCCAGTTCCTAACGACTCTAATTATCTAAAATTTGTGAAGAAACTTGACACCCTTTTTCTGAACAAACAATAGGTACTATGGGGTGGTTTCCAATAGGGTTAAATATTTTTTTACATCTTGGAAATTTCGAAAAAATTTCCTATCAAAAACTTAATCATCATCATCATAAGGTCGTCAGTCCTAAAACTGGTTGGACACGCACCTCCACTCTTTCATATCCTGAGCTAATCTTCGCATTTCCCTAAAACTAGAACAGCCTACATCCTTAACTATTTGCGAACAGTAATCCAGTGTAGGTCTACCTCTACCCCTCCTAACTCCTATTTCTGCCTCTAATATGTCTCTGACTAGACCTTCATGCCTGAGAAGGTTTCCTACCAACCTATCTCGCCTATTTTTTATTGACTTCCATAGAGTCCTCTGTTCTCCTATTCTTTCCAATACCTCTTCATTTCTAACCTTTTCTACCCACG
>NW_020439074.1:745678-747123 GCF_000699045.2 Agrilus planipennis
ATTTCCATTTACCTCCTTCTCTATATCCATACAAAATATCTATCAAACAAATAAAATTAAAATTTTCTTTTGAAAAATGAAACCATTCCATCAGTATTTTCTTATGACGTTGTCACGTTCAACTATCGTCAGTAAACCGACTTTACAGACAACCGATTTTTTTTCTTTAGCACGATAACATACGTACTTAACATACGTTTAGAGGGAAAGCAGTCACATTCCATATTCTTCTTTATTGCGTACATGTGTTAAATCTTTGGCCAACCAACGCAATAAAATGATGCTGTATGTCCGCGTTAAATCGCGAATGTAAAATAAAAACAACATTTAGTAGGTGCTTTATGACGGTCCAACTAAAAATTCAGAAGCTTTATTCCGAAAACCGTTCCCTGGCGCTATCAGCTTACGGTTTCCGCGAAAATTGGTTTTTAGGATCATAAAAACGAATGAAGTATTTAACAACAACGGATATCATATTTCGTGAATCCCTAGAAGCGATTTAATGTATAATCCGACAACAACTGTTTGCTCTCATCTACTCCGTAATACAACTTTTGTGTTTGTTATATCTTTCAGAAATTTATCCGCTTCTAAATATATTCAAAGCTTTACGACGAGGCTGAATATTTTTTTAAATACCTGCAATGCCTTAGTAAAATTGTCCACCACAATAAGCGTTTTTGATACTTAGAGAATTTAGTTTTACTAAGTGAGTAGTTAGAGGTAGCTTTAAATAAAATGGAAGGGGTATTGACAAAACAGTATTGTATGAAAACAAATAAAATTACAACAAAAATACTGGTATGCAAGGAAGGAAAAAGTAGGGAAACAGCGAATGTACCTAAAGATAGGAGACGAAAGATTAGAAGAAGTGGCTGATTTTAGGTATCTAGGAAGTCAGATAAGTCAAGACGGAAGGAGTAGCGCAGGGTCGAGTCGCCTTCAATAAAAATGCTCGCGAACGGTTAATTTAGAAATTCGAAAAATATTGTTAAAAGTGTAAGTTTGGAGTGCGGCGCTGTGCGCAGGGCCGTAGCGAGGCCGGTTTAAGCGGTGTGGCGCACCGGAGCCCCCGCAGTCGAGGGGCCCCTTGGCAGTTTTCTGTTTTCAAAAAATGACTTCTAAAAAAAACTATGCTGTTAGAGATGAGCTGAGTCAAACTACGAAATGAACATCATAATTTTTTATTTTACTTTTTTCTATATCAATTTTTGTCACAATACTCCATATATTTGATCAGGTACGTAGTTACATGGAATGCATACATCTCGAAATCGCGAATACTTCTACATTCATGGTTTCCTTAAATCCGTTGATATAATTATCATTGCTACCATAAAAAATTACTAATTGCTGACCATAAATCTATATCACCCGAAACATCACTATAGAATTCATTGCACAAACATCAAGTGCCTGCTCTTATTTCTAAAACGTTTTTTTTT
>NW_020439074.1:747823-761505 GCF_000699045.2 Agrilus planipennis
GCATGAAGGTCTAGTCAGAGACATATTAGAGGCAGAAACAGGAGTTAGGAGGGGTAGAGGTAGACCTAGATTAGATTACTGTTTGCAAATAGTTAAGGATGTGGGTTGTTCTAGTTTTAAGGAAATGCGAAGTTTAGCTCAGGATAGGAAAGAGTGGAGGTACGTGTCCAACCAGTATTAGGACTGATGACCATATGATGATGAAGTGATTCTGGAATTACGCAATGTATTAAATTAGTCCTTGAAAATACTACCTTTCAGATTAATATTTCTAGAGGTATTTCAGAGTTCCATGAGCCTTCACATGCCTGATAGGTAGAACTTATTGCAAATAGTTAAGGAGATGTGTTGCTCTAGCTTTAGGGAAATGCGAAGTTTAGCTCAGGATAGGAAAGAGTGGAGGTACGTGTCCAACCAGTCTTAGGACTGACGATCTTATGGTAATGATGAATATATATGTTTCAATGTTAACCATGTGTCTCCATATATACATATATTCAAGGGCAGAGCCCCAGAAAACCATAAGCTTTAAGAGGTAGACATGTACAAAACAAGTTTTGCCACTGTACAACTTCATGACCCATGAGGGAATACCCGTACGCAATCGATATTAGCGACATCTTTGATGCAATCGAAAGTCGACAAAAAATGATGTGGGTTATGAACCATGCAGCAGGCAAAGTAGGCACGACAAAAAGAGCATACAAGAAATAGGACTAAGCGCGTTATCCATTATACGTTTACATTATGGGTGAACAAATATGGGAAAACCAATTGCCATTTGTTAACGAAAAAAGGATGAAATGTAATATAAAAAAGACATTTTGGAATGTGCAAAAATCAGTACAATACTGTAGATCAAGTGGAAAGTAAGAATGGAGAGTACACAGTTATTGAAATGCATGCACAAAAAAAGGTTTCATTCATATTCTCAAACAGCGTCAAAAAGCGTCTCTTCCTGGCAAATTTCACTAGAAATTGTAATATCCCTCCAACGTTCGAGGAATTTGGCGTGGAAGCTTTTAGCAAATCGTCAACTTTGGTAATTTAATGGAAATATTGAGATGAAGCAGAGACGAAGGGAAATGTTCACATCGTAGAGCAGTGCCGGTAATTACATTTTCAATTTACATATGCGAGTTTTAAGCATTTCATTGAAACATTCACTGTTGCCGAGTCTGTTTGAGGAGCGAGCAACCATCAGAGTTGGTACATACTACGGCTTTCCGTCGACTGGCGTCGACGACGTCGTCGTCGTCTTTGTTGTAGTCGCCCGTTATCTCTTGTTTTCCTTTTCGCTGATAAAACGTCTCTTAACGCTTCAGCTGCCAGCAGACGGATTTCAAAGGATTCTGCTACTACGTTTCAAAGGTACAGGTCGTTCTACGACAATGTGACTTTCGCTCAAGTTTCACCCTCGTGCAGATAGTCGAATGAACAGGAATTATACGATTAGAATGAGGAAGTTGGTAGCGTGAGAACTTCATTACAATAATCAGCCATTTCATTTTAATATGGGATGTACTACCTACATAATAAATTTTCATTTGAAGTCCTCAAGGATCACAATAGTCCTTTTGTACATGCAGGATGTGACACATTACTTGAACAAGTTCCATGGGCAGTAAATTAGTGACCAACGCGAAGAAAAGGTCCCAAGGTCAATTTGTAAACAAATGTAAATATATTAGGATCAGAGAAACCTATTTTTGATGTTGTACTTCTTTTGAATCACTTTTCGAAATGATAAGTATGAGTGAAGATACAATATGCCTAGGTACGCTTTAGTCTCTTTATACAATGAGGCCTTCATTCCAGAACTGTTTTCTGCGATGCATCGGAAATAGCGACAAAGGCTCTGAAATTAAGGGAAAAGTTCGTCGTGAAATCTGTTGGCGCATTGCGGAGTGCGACATCGGACTCAAAAAACTTGCACGAGGCGTAAATTGAAAACGCCTTTGAAATGAAATGATGTAAATGCATTTTCTAATGAGCATTAACGTAAAGATGAATTGCGATATTCAAACTTCAACAAAAAATATCGCGGACGAGTCAAAATCCGTGTGACGTAGCTTCTACACCTTGTTCCTCTTATCAACGAAAAATTTTTATGTACAGTAAAAGTTCCTTATTCGCGGATGAAAAAATTGCAACCCAGTTCCTGTATTCGCGGTTAAAAATTTCATTATTCGCGAATGAAATCGGTTAACAGAAAAGGATTCGGTGTCATTTATTAAGAGGATTGACCGCAATAGACCGTTCGTGTCTAGTGTAAATTTTTCCGAAAACATGGGTTTCTATTCTGAACATTGTGATTTAACGCTGCGAGATAAATATGTATTTTTTTGTATGGTAACAGACAAAGGTTCACACTAACTCGGTACGTTTTTGGTTTTCAATAATATGGTCATTAAAAGCTTTTACAAGTGCTTAAAGTTAATACTTCTTGTAGGACACGTATTTTCAATAGAAATTAAAAACATAAAAAATGGCCTTCAATAGGATTTAGAACAAAGCTTTATCTATCTTACTAAAAAATTTCAAACCTCTGTTCCAAACAATAAACTCATGATATCTAGAACCGATAAGCATGTTTTTACTCTACGGCGCGCGTCTACTACTGAATCCCCTCAGTGCATCGGCATCTTTTGAGTATGTAATGTCGGTACGTGCCGAGGCAGCTTTTATAAAAAATGTAACCGAGTAGACTTAATTCAAAATTCAAAACAAGGAAAACTCACTAAATTTTTTAAAGCCTTGTCTAAAGGTGATTATAACGATTACTTTTAATTGCGAATTTTTCAATAAATTGATTTTATTCTGATACATATTGGTTTTATTTTGGAACCTTGGAACGTATCCCGTATGATTCCATACTAATTACCATTCCATATCCACGGTTTCTGCATTCGCGGCATATTTATGGAACATATATACCCCACGAATGAAGAACTTTTATTGTAATAGAAAATAGCAAACTGCCTATATGCTGATACTAGCTGAGCTTTTGGCCTAAAGTAACCGTTATTACTCTGAACTAACGTCAGTATTGACTACTTTCGATTAGATTCTTCGACAACAAAAACTATGCACCGCTAAGCAGAAGAAATATTAAAACCTTACATTTTTTCATGAAGCCTATATAGCATGTTCTGATCCAATAAAATAATATGTTTAACAAATTAAATTATAAAACATTTACATTCCAGTTTAAAACTGGTGCAACGAAATACACACCTTCATAAAATAATGTACATCTACCACGACATTTTCCCTATGTACCTATAATATGCACCTTTTTCTCCATTATGTATTGTTATTCATGTTATGCGAACACACATATGCCAAGTCCTTCTGCATATTTTTTTTAATCTACTTAAAAAACCGAGCACTTCCATGCACTACATTTGTAACAAATGGAAAGTATAATTAATCGTATATTTATGCTAATTTTAAACGACTAATCCTTAATTCACGATTTATAAAAAAATATATCCTCAAAAATTCAGGCTACTCCAAAGCAAACGCACAGAACCTTAAACAAATAAATGTACAATTGACAATTCAAAAACATAAGGTCTATTTACTTAATATTTTTTTAATTGTTTGCAATTGTGATGCATATGGGTTCATATACACTCGGAGTTTTATGACTTAAATGCATGTGCGAGCATTTTTCCAAGCACATAAAGTACTTTATATGTAGTACTGTTATATGTTTTAATCTATACATCGAAGACGCGATCAACATCATTAAAGACAGTGCAGCTGTAGGGATAGATGTGCAAGGGCAAAAGATTAGTATGCTTAGATTTGCAGATGATATAGCAGTATTAGCATCTAGCAAGGAGGACTTACAGATAGCTTAAAATAAAATGGAAGCGGTACTGACAGATCAGTACTGTATGAAAATAAGTAAAAGTAAAACTAAAATACTGGTATGCAAGGGAAGAAAAAGTAGGGAAAGAGCGAATATAAAGATAGGAGACGAAAAATTAGAAGAAGTTGCTGATTTTAGATACCTAGGACGTCAGATATGTCAGGATGGAAGGAGTAGTAGGAATATAAAGCAGAAGATAGTGCAGGGTCGTGTCGCATTTAATAAAAAGAAGTTCTATGCTCGCGAACGGTTAATTTAAAAATTCGAAAAAGGTTGTTAAAGGTGTATGTTTGGAGCATGGCATTGTACGGGTGCGAAACATGGACAGTAGGCGCGGCGGAAAAGAAAAGGTTAGAAATGTAGTGTTATAGGCGGATGATGAGGATAACGTGGGTAGAAAAGGTTAGAAATGAAGAGGTATTGGAAAAAATAGGAGAACAGAGAACTCTATGGAAGTCAATAAAAAATAGGCGAGATAGGTTGGTAGGACACCTTCTCAGGCATGAAGGTCTAGTGAGAGACATATTAGAGGCAGAAACAGGAGTTAGGAGGGGTAGAGGTAGACCTAGATTAGATTACTGTTCGCAAATAGTTAAGGATGTGGGATGTTCTAGTTTTAGGGAAATGCGAAGTTTAGCTCAGGATAGGAAAGAGTGGAGGTACGTGTCCAACCAGTCTTAGGACTGGCGACCTTATGATGATGACTGTTATTGAATGCGCGTTGAAGAATGCACGTACATGTACATATGAAGTCATCTATGCTCGTGTGGTTCTTGTGGATCATATGAACCTAATTCAACGAAAGTACTTGGATATTTCTAATGAAAGCAGAAAAAATAATCGTACAATGAGAATACATACCATAACGTTACTTAATGCGCATCGAAGAATGCACGTGTACATGTATTAAGTCATTTAAGCTCAACGTACGTGGACGATTTCTTTATATATTAAGTGTTTCATGCCTGCGTCTTAAGATGAATAACACCAAGTTATTAATTGTTATTAAATTCGCGTTGATTAATGTCCCCTATCATTAATAATATGCGATTACTAAACGTAATTTCGGATTCCAGTAAAATTCATTCGTAGTCATAGAGAGCTAAAATGCGATATACCTTAGTAAAAAGTGTAAACGAACGGCCACTTGAGAACATATTTAAATTTAGCAAAAAATAGGGGTAGGTATATCAAGTTATCAGTTGATTTTAAGTAGTGCTATTTCCTAGTGATAAATACGTATCAGGGCAGGTTAGCCGTTTCTATCGTTATTTGGCAAACGATAAATCAAATACAAGGCAGTTACCGCCAAAGACTGTTATTTATGTCGGACAACTACAAGCTTAGAAACGCGAAGACGCCGAGTTATCAAAGATTATTCGTTGACGTGTTGGGCGAATAGTGGCGCCGTTTCTTCGAACAAAATCCGGCGATTTAGTGAAATATAAATGCGGCCGCAACTGTTTGACCCGGTTTCGAAAAATTATTAAGCGGAACAAGGGGTCACACAAAAACACTAGCTATGCTACATGAATACTAAAACAGGCTCCGGAAGTAATCGGACCGCGAGGTTGGGAAATCTCATAAAACGTACCTACAAATTTCGCCTTTTCGATGGAATACCAATTGGTTAAAGGATGGAAACCATCTTGCAAGAAAAGGGATTCGATGTCGTAAACCACATGCATTTTAAAACGAACAAATGGTACGATAGATATGCCCAATAAATTCAGAAAGTTTTGTAACTAACTTGTACCTATCATAAAATTTACCAGACTTATAATATTGCACAACCAATAGAACGAGAACCCCAGAATTCGCAGCTTCATCCACTTCGATTGTCATAGTGGGAGAAGCATGTGTCCGCTGTAGTATAATATAATATAATATAATATAAATGGTAGTTCTGCAGAAATATAACTTTGTTATATTCTTTTTCTTTAATACTAACCTGTAAGGTTGACATAAACTACCTTGTGGACATTGAAGTGTGTCATTCCAATGAAACCCTAGACAGAAATTTTCAGTCTCTCTGAGAGCGTCTCTCACAGTCTTTCACAGTCTCTGTATGAGAGACTCGGACGATAAAATTGTTAATTCAGAGATTCGAGTCTCTCACAGAGAGACTGAATGAATAAAACTGAAAAATTGAAAGACTGGAGTCTCTCGTAGGAAGACTGGGATCTCTGAAATATGTTGAACTTAGAAAATTTTAACCATGTCTTCGAAACACCACTTATTAAGAAATTTGAGTCTCTCGTACAGAGATTCTAGTCTCTCGTTTAGAGATTCGAGTCTCTCGTTCAGAGATTCGAATCTTTCGTTCAGACTGGATACGAAATGAGGATCTCTCTATGAGCGACTCGAGTCTCTCCTTTAGAGATGCTAAACAGTTTTTTTGACAGTCTCTCTTAGCGACACCAGAGAGACTCGATGAGAGACGGAGACTCGAGTTTCGCTTTCAGAGACTCTGAGAGACTGAACATTTTTATCACGGGAACGTTTGTCTATCATGCAGCATTGAATCTAAATACCTCACTTTTATACTTTTGTACATAACATTTAATTTTCCAATTGGAAGGTTGTATTAGATTTTTCCTTTGTACCTTCAGAAAACTCACAATTTGAGACAATTTCGAACCATTTACAACTTTTGTTTTCGGTTACAAAAATATAATTAAACAAATCCTTTATATTAATTTTAAACAACACAGAAATAATGTATACATACATGAAGCAAAATAAAGTATTGCCTCATGTACAGATAACCTGAAATGTTCTTTGAGGAAAAATACATTATCTTCCATCTATAGGAGACGAAACCTTTTCTTTTTTTGCTTGTCCTCCATTTTCTGCCTTACCGGTCGGTTTTCTGGATGAACGCCTTTATTTAATAGGTAACTACTGTTGTGCCTATATTCACAATATAATCTAAAATTTTCTTTCAATGCTGCCGCAAGAAAAGGCAGAAGACTTGCAAAAATAGAAATGGCCCATAAAAGTGTCGATCTTAAATTCAACGTTCGAAGTGAGAAATAAAACGGCTTTTTTCCATGCGACACGAGTGGTGAAAGGCTCCAAAGTGTCTACGCATAATACAGATCGCACTCCCTCGGGATAGGTCTCCGTCCTCCTCTCCCGGGATCCCGACTTCCGATCTCTCAGCTCTTTTGCCAGCTGAAGAGCATATATACGACACAGAAACGTAATACTAAATATTCCACGAGCTAATCTCGATCTCGGATTTATGGTGATGGAAACTCCGTTATACTGTACACACGAAGCAGTCAATTCTCCCTGTAATAAAACATAGAGTCGCGTTTGACGTCGCTGCCCTTTATTATCGCCCTTTACGTGCCATTACAAAAATTATGAAACGAAAATATCACGAATATGTATACATACAATATCATATGTACCTAACAGTAAAACATATCTACACTACTACAGAACCGAAAACCGAACGCAGGGATGATATTCTATTACATGTAATCAATAAAGCGTAACATTATCTCTTGAATAATGCGACGTGATTGCCCTAGGAAGATTCGTACAAGTACCTTAAGTAATCCACTCAAATAAATAACTTTTTTATACGATATACAATATTGATAGTGCCAAATTCTCATTATACACTATGTCTGATCAATACAGAAGAAGATACCTAATTGAAAAAGAAATAAAATAAGCCATAATGCCCCAACTGCTCTGGCAATGATGACGCACGTGATGCTGCCAGTGCGTTCTCTCTCTCTCTCTCTCATATGTGGCTACCTTGTCTGCATATTCTGCATGCTTTGTTTGATATTTTTACACTCGACCTATTTTTGTATTTTGTGGTAGTAGCAGTAACATCGCCAATCGAATAATAACTACGGAGTGGAGGCGACTACCAATTGACTACTATACGTTCAATTGGCCTGTCTATATACCTGCTGTTGCGAAGGTCACCGTTAGGTATGAGTGTTTCGTTACTTGACATTGGGCACAACGCGGCTGTCAAACTGGAAACTGTTCTCAATCATTGACGGCTCTTTAACTGGGATACTTTTTGTGCATAGTTTTGTACTTCCATTGCAACATCATCAGTCGAAAAACTAGTTGGAAATACTCCTCCAATCCTTCGTAATCTGTTCAGCTAATCTTCGCATTTCACTCATCTCTCCTAATTGTAAACAATAATCTAACCCAGTTTCTCCTCTGCTCTTCTATTTCTACCAAACAACCCCAACACCGGAAGGTGCCCTACCATCTTATCGGCCCTTTTCCATGCTGACTTCAATAGCACCCTTGGATCTCCTACTTTTTCCAATATCATCTCACTTCTAACCTTTTTTATCCAAGGCATTTGATCATCTATCTATAACACCACAAGTTAAATGCATCTGAGTTTTTCTAATCCGTCCCACCCACACAGTTGAGATCCAAAGGTACATCATCATCATCATCATAAGGTCGCTAGTCTTAAGACTGGTTGGACACGCACCTCCACTCTTTCCCTGAGCCAAACCTCGCATTTCTCTAAAACTAGAACAACCCACATCCTAACTCTTAATATTCTTCAAGTTTTCATGAGTTCTTTTCGTTAAAAGTAAGTCGACCTTGCTCTGTCCTTTATTTGATGTCTCCGCCACTTTTCCATCCTGAGTTATCCGACTTCAAAGATACCGAAAATCGGCCAATCCCTTTAGTTTTTCATCTCCAATTTTTATATCACTTATAATCCTACTTTCAACTTTCCTGTATACTAATATTTTTATATAATAACTCCATTAGAATGTATTTTATGGTCTGTGTTCTCGACATTGCAATTACAGTTTGGCATTTTGGCATTTAACAAGTATTTTAAGCTATGTATGTATACCTATAAACCTCAATGCACTTAGACGTGGACACCTGATGTGTTTCATGAAAACACGTATGTACATAGAAGCGACTAAAATGTTATTAACACGCTGGTTATTTTACAAAATGTTGCCTTTATGAAGCCTCTAAATTCGTAATGAACGCATACAAACGTCCGAGCAGTATTTTTGTTGCAAAAAGCAAAGGCATTATAGATTTTCGCGTCGAAAGTGCATTATTAAGTAACCAAATTTCCATGGTTACTGACTGCTTTTATATACAAGCCGCATGATTCAATTTTATAGATAGGAAATCATCATAAATAAATAATAAAGTACATTACAGCATATTAAGCTCGTATGATCAACAATTTATCGAAACAATTTTGAACATATTAGTTCCCATCAGCACACCATGTATATCTTCGATGAATCACTAAGAAAATTAAGTATCTCCGTAACAAGAATGTTGGTATAACATCAAGGTGAAGCTAAGACATCGCCATCAACTGGTACTTACTATAACTGCAGTGTGCGAATGAAAACTAGTCAATTAAACTTCAAGATATGGTAATCTCTATATATTAATGTGTATCTACCTATTATTAATTTGGTTCTCGATTAAGTTTCTCAACTAGGTACCTTCCTATGACTCTTGTCAAACATATAAAATGCTGTAGTTGCTAGTAAACAACAGTAGATGGCGACTTACCGGCAATGTCCTGATGTTTTTGCATTTTGTTTGCAGCAAATCCAGAAAAAAATTGTGAATAAAAGTGACAATAAGCTGCTGCTTTGGTTTACATCCACACAAACTATTAAACTTACTCACTGTAGTGAGTTATAGGAGTGTCTCTGTATTATCAATACTACGATTACATAATTTGCTTCTTTTCCGGGTAAAATCGAGCTTTTCGAACCGTTTTCAACTCCTAGATAACGTTCCCAACAACTGTAAACTTTTCTTACAAATTCTCAACTCCTCTAATACCAAATCATCTGACACATCTCTCGGGATTATTATTTAACGTCACTAATTTACAACATCATTTCGTCGTGACGACAAAACTGCCGCCTCGCTATAAATTTAGATCAATTAAAAAGTTTTGAATTAAATCGATTATACAAAGTTGTAACAGCTGAGGAGATTAAAGCATCAAGTATGGAATATAAATATGAAATTGAAATGCGCTACAACATTACAGAACATAAGTATGTTGCAGAGTTGTAGATAAATATTGTCTGTGGTGCAATCGCTAGATGTTACATCAGTTATCTGACGTTACTGTCTTCGATGATTCAAAATATTGTCATGTAAAGATTTTACTGGTGCTATCCAACAAAAAGGTTACAATTGTTCAGTACAGTATTCTACAGCTTGGGAAAAGACTTTTGATTTTAAGGATCTGGGGACTATATAAACAATAACAAGTTTAGAAATACTTGCAAAATTTCAAGGCGATTATGAGAATATTATTAACAAATTAACATACATTTTTATTAGAATTGCATATTTCAAGATATTTCAAAGTTATGTGGTAGAGAGATTTGAAAAATTTAGGCATTCTTACATTCATTATTCATTTACGAAAATATCTATAAACTTTTAACATGATTAAGGATTAATTAACTAATGAAAAACACATAGGAATGGGTAGAAGTACTTCAGAATGACTCGAGCCTTGGCTTGTGTTGCTCAGTGGTATCATCATTATCATCATCATCATAAGGTCATCAGTCCTAAAACTGGTTAGGCAGGCACATCCACTCGTTCCTATCCTGAGCTAACCTCCGCATTTCTCTAAAACTAGAACATCCCACATCCTTAACTATTTGCGAACAGTAATCTAATCTAGGTCTACCTCTACCCCTTCTAACTCCTGTTTCTGCCTCTAATATGTCTCTGAGTAGACCTTCATACCTGAGAACTACCAACCTATCTCGTCGCCCTATTCTTATAAACTTTCATAGCTACCTCGGTTCTCCTACTTTTTCTAATATCTCCTCATTTCTAATCTTATCTATCCACAGTATCCTCATTATTGGCATGTAACACTACATTTCGAATGCTTGTAACCTTTTCTTTTCCGCTGCGCCCACCGTCCTTGTTTCGCACCTGTATAGCGCCGCGCTCTAGACATTAGTGTTGCCCAAATTCAGTCTTGGTCTTGCAGTCTTGGTCTTGTTCTTGCGTTTTTGCTAGACCAAGACCAAGAACAAGACCGCGTATTTTTAGCAAGACCAAGACCAAGACTGACCGTGCAAGACTTGAGCAAGAACAAGACATAGCCTGCAAGACTCTTGCGTCTTGCAGCTAGGACTTAGCGCTATTTCACTGAGTAGTTAGGTGTAACAGTTCGGTGTATAGGTAGGTACGCTTAGGAATTCTATGAGACGCAAAAAACTGTATCAAAGAATATGAAAAACTGGACCTATGCGCATTACGACTAATACCATAAACATAGCGAATAAAAAAATTATTAAAATCAAACTGAGTGCATGCATAGTTATGTTTTAACCATCGGCACTTTGATAATGCGGCATCAAAGGTTTTGTACTTACTTCTCAAAGAAATTTGCCGCTTTTCGGAAGTACATGGTTATGATACACGCGCCGGCGGCTTCTTTTGAAATCTAAAACAATCGTTGCCGCCACGCCGAAATCATAACATTTGACACTATTTGATTGCCGCCATAGGGTGTAGGTATACTCATGCAAAATAATTTCGAATTTTTTTACACGCTTTATATTATTGTTTGATTTGCGGCGGCATCCTTATCATAGAGCCGGCACGTGGCGAGGCGGCGCGGTAGAAAGCAAGGATCATAAATGTTTATTAAGAAACAGTTACTTCCATGGAAAACGACATATAGGTCAGTTGATTTTTCGAATTTCTTATCAAATCTTCAGTTATTTATTAATCTGCTTGATCTTTACTATGGCTATATTCATTCAAGCTCACAATGTTCCAATTCTAATACGTTTTTCTAGGATTTAAAGTAAACTTTAATAAATAGTAATAGACTAATAGGTAATTGCAAGACTTGCAAGACTCTTGCTGCAAGACCAAGACCAAGACCAAGACTGGGAGCGCAAGACCAAGACCAAGACCAGGTGTATTGGCGCAAGACCAATACCAAGACTGGCTAAGTCTCGTCTTGTTCTTGCGTTTGGGCAACACTACTAGACATAAACCTTCATCAATTCTTTTAGAATCAACCGCTCATGAGCAGGAACGTAAAACAGATTGCCATACCTTCTTACAATTTATCTACACCTCAGTGGTGAGACATAAGATAGAGTCAATTGATAGAAAAGCAACTCTCTAGTCAACTTTTCCAATTCATCTTCTGAAGGTTCATGTCAATCTAAACTACCTACACCAATAAACCTTCACAAAAGCTATTCCAGCAGCAAATTACCTCAATTTCCACCAATGAACTGACGAAGTTTTTATCAGTAAGCGAACCAAAGTCATGACCCACGAGATTCTAAACCGCCTCTACAACTCATGTTGCAAACATGATACTTACTCTTAATTGGATTGTTTCGTTTTTGTTCTAAAAATTGTAATCGTTGTAATTAATTACGTGTTTTTTTTTTTTTAAAGAAGAATCAGACCCGTTGTCTTGAGTAAATGAACAAAACAAGATAAATGAGAGGTGTGGGAGTAGGAGTTTTTGAGATTTAAGTGAATACCATTAGTAATTCTACGCGCCATTTCCCATCTTTATTCTGACAGCATTATTTTTAGATAAATTGAGTGGAAGCGATTCTTTTGAAATATCGCGCTTCTGGGGCTTAATAAAAAGAGCGGTTTCAGTTGTTGGCCCTGAGGGATACCTAAAAACCGGACCCTGGGGTCTCGTAATGACGTTTGTAGCTTCTCGTCGACCACCTTGTAGCTCGCGGTGGGATAAGCCCACAATTTTTCTTACCATGTCGACGTTCTGCCAGCCGTATCTACGTACGAATGCCATAAAACACGATATTACCCATTCGTTACGTGTTTTTTCTTGTATTTTTGTTAAAACTTCGTAGACGCATAATACTAAATTTTTATCTATTTACTTACTTTCTTTCAAACTTGATCTTATTCCAATGGCTATCAGTTTAACAAACTTTTTAGTGTAGACTGAACTACTACCAGTCATTTAGATACTACGTTTTTGTCCCTTGCATTAGGCCACCATTAAGTTTAAAAGTATGATGTTGAGATTACTAGAAGATACCTGTAGCTTAGTAATAGTAAAACTCTCTTTACGACAGCATAAAAAGCAACTTATTATTAAGCTTTTCGTTTTGAGACTTTTTTTAGCAAACATTCCACAATTGATGTAATGTTTGACGACTTTTACAAGAAAATGTACCAATACACAGCAATGATTTAATTAAATTACGAAAATTTTAGGTAGACAGAGTTACAGTCATTCTTTTAACGTCAATTTCATTGCGGTCACAAACAGTCTGAAGTTCGCAACATCCTGCAGAGCTAAATTTTTTCCTTTGAAAGCATCAGTAAAGTTACCAAAAAAAATTTATGCGAATACAAAGGATATAGGTAAAATTACACATTTCTTTGTCGGCATTTTTTCTTTTTATGTCGCACGAGTGAAAATACGTAATTTAGTGAACGTGTAGAGTATATTTTTTGAGTCATCCGTCCGTCTAGAAATTTCATCTGAATCTCTGAAGATTGTCTCAAAAGAAGGGAATTCTCAAAAAGCTTTAAATTGCAATAATTAGACTCACATCACTTTACCATTTACATACAGAAAAGATAGCCTGACGCTGGAAGCTGGCGGAAATTTTAAAATGGCGTGGCTGCGCGGTGGCAAAAGTAGACAGTTTTAGGTATAAAGATTGCAGCCCTCATTCTTCAGTATCCCTATCAGGGGCGTAGATTAAATATTTAAAAATAGGGATCAGTGAGCAAGTAATAGACATACAAACAGAAG
>NW_020439074.1:762547-765364 GCF_000699045.2 Agrilus planipennis
TCTCATCTTTCTCACCCGAACCACCACCCACCCATTCCCACGATTCCTGAAAGCAGGCTGAAGAGGGCCTTCCGCCCTACCTTCCGGCATAGTCCGGAGGGACTGCCCGCCCACCAGCATTACTGGCTGGTGGGAATGAAACACCCAAAAGTTTTTTTTTTTGAGAAACGAGAGTCTTGATCCAGCCTTCAACGAATAAATTGGTAATTAGACATTTGTATTTTTTTATTTTGCACTTTTCATCATCATCATAATAATTTTTATTGTACTGTGTGTGTAACTCGAACTTGATTCGAAAAATAGATTCTCCCGAACTTTTGAGAATTAAAACAGAGTGAATGAGCATAAGAAATGCTTTGATTACAAAAAAGGCATATCCTCGTATGCTGAACATATAATTGTAAATAAGCACAGTTTTAATGACAATTTTAATATTTTGCATGTTGAAAGTAAAAGTTTAAAATTAAATTTACTTGAAACATTAGAAATCAATAAATTAAACAGACCAGGGTTAATTCTTAATGATCAAACTGATGTAGTAAATTCTCCACTATTAAACATTTAATAATTCTTAATAAGCTTGTATTTTTCCCGCCCTCCCATTCTAATCTAATCTAGGTCTACCTCTACCCCTCGTACCCCCGTTTCTGCGTCTAATATGTCTCTGACTGGACCTTCATGCCTGAGAAGGTATCCTACTAACCTATCTCGCCTATTTCTTACTGACTTCCAGAGAGTCCTCTGTTCTCCTACTCTTTCTAACACCTTTTCATTTCTAACCTTCCCTTTATATACTTTATCTAAATAATGATATTTGCAATAAAAATGTGAATTTTAACATTGTGAAGCCGATTGGACTATCCCACGGTCCATAGTGTTTATTATGTTATCTACATGTTTTACGAAACGACGAATTTCAAAAATAAAAGCGATGTGGTATAGATTCTGCCGATGTTGATTTAATATTCGGAGTGTTCGTAAACATGAAATATTCTTGCCAACAATTTTTAATTTCCTGGATTAAACGCCTTCGTGCGTCGAATGCCAACAAATTCTGTTAGTTGGTGTTCGATAACGTTTCCGATAATTTTGATGGCGCTGCAACTGTTTTTAATTTGCTCCACGAAGCGTTCAACGGGAATAATCGAATTGTATTTGTTTTTATGTAGGTATCTGGTAATGCATTACTCTCCGCGTCCACACACACCACATATACATACATACATACACACACACAAACGTCCATTCCCATAAAAATACAAGTTGCATTCATTCGAACTGCGATTGTATTCCTAAATCACGGATATCCGTAACTACCGCCTAACAGTAGTTGTATGTGTGCCCAGGAAATAGAAAATCAAATAAAAAAAACTAATTTTAAAATTTTGCGCACCTTGTTGTCCGAAAGAAGTTTAAACGTTAGCTTTTTAAAGGTGTATTGTTCTGCTACGTCTCCTTTGTTTCGCAATCCAATTTTGAATTAAGCAAAACAATTAAATTTAAAATTAACTACCAGAATTTACAGGAAGCTTTCTTAATGTAGCGTATGTCAAATGAATGAGAGCGCGAGATAAAAATGTTCAGTGTTTCAAAGTCTCTCAAAGCGAGATTCGAGTNAGCCCTCATTCTTCAGTATCCCTATCAGGGGCGTAGATTAAATATTTAAAAATAGGGATCAGTGAGCAAGTAATAGACAGACAAACAGAAGAACTAATTATTGGTGACAGTGATAGAGATTCCCATGATCACAGCGAAGGTGAAAACTAACTATAAGACGAAAGCAACAGGTTAATTTTTTCTTTTTGATAAGTCATGTTTTTAAATTATTTTCTAGTACGCTACTGTCCTATCTGTATTAACACTATAATTTACGCCTACTGAAAGCTTATTTGTGTATCGGTTCCAAGTGGCTTACCCAAATAGGTCATAAATGGGCAAGTACCTGCGCGACCGTTCGCCAGCTTCCTTCGTCAGACCTGTACATGTACGAATTTCCCTATACCACGTCGTTGTTTTCATAAGACCTATTCCTGTGGTCGGTTGTCAATTCGGCAGTTGTGTATATACGAGGGTGGATTGATAAGTTTCCGGCCTGACCAAGAAAAACAAGGTTTTTAAAAATTTTTTTTTTTTATTTCTCAACATAATCTCCTCCAAGGCTGATACATTTCTCATAGCGGTGTTCCAGTCTATTAATGCCATCTCTATANTTTTAAATATTTTAATACCTCGAATAATAAATGCGAAAGATCATTAACAAATAATTTATCATTACAAAATGATTTATTTTGGGAATTTATGAACGCGAACTTAAATTAGTAAATAATAAACGTTAATTGACATGATTGTAGGTGTATTTTCAACGGTAAACAAGTAAATGGAATCGTATTGATATATTTTATCAATGTTCATTAGATGTACTCACGCCCGAACAAGTGATTAAATTCGAAATTAATCGTACATTTTGTTTGACCTTTTGTTTACTACTGCACTTTATTGCAGTCGTTCATAATTTATTGTTCAACAAAAAATATAAACCAGTAAGTGATATCATCGTCATGAGGTCGTCAGTCCTAAGACTGGTTAGACACGCACATCCACTCTTTCCTATCCTGAGCTAATCTTCGCAGAAATTTTCAGTCTCTCTGAGAGCGTCTCTCACAGTCTTTCACAGTCTCTGTATGAGAGACTCGGACGATAAAATTGTTAATTCAGAGATTCGAGTCTCTCACAGAGAGACTGAATGAATAAAACTGAAAAATTGAGAGACTCGAGTCTCTCGTAGAAAGACTGGGATCTCTGAAATATGTTGAACTT
>NW_020439074.1:766421-770643 GCF_000699045.2 Agrilus planipennis
AGTCTCTGAACGAGAGACTCGAGTCGCTCATAGAGAGATCCTCATTTCGTATCCAATCTCTGAACGAGAGACTCGAATCTCTGAACGAGGGACTCGAATCTCTCAATAAGTGTTGTCTCGGTAGAGATGGTTAAAATTTTCAGTTCAAGTTCAGTTTAAGTTCAACATATTTCAAAGATCCTAGTCTTTCTACGAGAGACTCGAGTCTCTCAATTTTTCAGTTTTATTCATTCAGTCTCTCTGTGAGAGACTCGAATCTCTGAATTAGCAATTTTGTCGTTCGAGTCTCTCATACAGAGACTGTGTGAGATCCATAAAAACACCTAGACAATAATTGAGAGACTGTGAAAGACTGTGAGAGACGTTCTCAGAGACGCTGAAAGACTCTGAGAAACTGGACAGAGACTGGGATTTTCCTGTAGATTTCTCCTGAGCCCCCCCTCCCCCATAAAAAAATCAGCGACACTGAAGTGAGCTATGGTTTATAAGGATCTCATGAGATAAACCTAGCACATGTATAAACCTAAAGTGGGTAACCCCATCATATGCCTTTTAGCGTTCGATGAAGCAAACATAAAATATTGGAAGTGTTCTTAAAGAAGCTTGTGGTATAATTCATCCCCGTTTTCTTTTAAAACGGATAGATACAATTATTCCTCTGGAAGCCTACATGCAGCCTTCAAATAGTGATATACGTTATAAGAACTTTGTCTAATTTATAGGGTCACACGAGGCAGTGTAGCTAACCTTATTAAGATCCTAGTTTTCCGCCTCCTAAATCAAGGTTTGGGAGACTGTACAACTGACAAATATATAAAAGCTGTTTCTCATTACATTCTTGCACACAATTACAAATCTGTTCAATGCGAATGTACACTGTTCCGTTTTATTTCTACTATCTGTTCAAATTGTTAACAGCAGGAAATGGAAGAATTTAACGATCGGCTATCCCATAAGCTAGTGGCCTGTAAACATGCTATAGATTCGGAGATAAAGATCCGCCTCGATCATAAATCTCGGCTGTCCAGAAACGTTTCACGTTTTAAACTGTTCACCATCAGAATTTAGCAGTTGCAGTATGAACGAAACAAGATTTGCATACAGAATTACAGATCAGACAAAATTGTGCTCATCGTGTACCAGATAAAGTGGATTGTTTATGGGACATACGCAAGCAACCTCTTAATTAATTAGCCGAACATACCACGTTTCAGGGTATTCGATTAAACGCAATGCATGTAGGTATATGTGCTACATAGACATGCCCATTATTTTCCACCGATCGTGAAACACCGCCCTTTGCCATTCTAATTTTCCTTGACTCAGTTCAACAGAAATGCAAACGTTGCCCTTCGTTTTTCTTTACTACGTCCTGTTAATGTACACAATAATTTTTTTGTTACTACCTACTATTAATAAAATAAAAACACTTGGAGTTTACAAATAATTTATTATAACCACTATAATTATTTCGACACACTGTGCCTTCTTCAGATCAGACAAAAAAAGAGAATAAATCAAGCGTATACCAACTTAACTGTGGGACAAACAGGAAGAAGTTCTAAAGAACGAGTGTGTTCAGATCATATCAAAATTTTTTTGAATTTTACAAATTATTATTATAGTAGATAGTCAGGTAATCTGTTTGTATAGGCTTTCAGGATCATAACAGATGTTTGTATCACAGGAAATTAGGTTTTTCTAATAGCAAACTTTCCTGTCATTTAAATGAAATTACAATTGCTTTCTTCTACTTGAACACAGCAGGACATACGATTCAATACTCCCAAATTTACATTTTATTCTGGTTCTATTGTCCTGCCTTATCTTTACCTATTTATGTCTTCGTGCAATAGATTCTTGTAAATTTGTAATCGCTTATGTACAGATACATATGTACTATACATACTGTTGTTCCACCACTCACCCTTTCCACCCTCCTTATCCCCACACAACCACTCATCTTAAATTATATATTTGTTTGTAAATATGAGAGACGAGAGTCTTGATCCAGCCTTCAACGAATAAATTGGTAATTAGACATTTGTATTTTTTTATTTTGCACTTTTCATCATCATCATAATAATTTTTATTGTACTGTGTGTGTAACTCGAACTTGATTCGAAAAATAGATTCTCCCGAACTTTTGAGAATTAAAACAGAGTGAATGAGCATAAGAAATGCTTTGATTACAAAAAAGGCATATCCTCGTATGCTGAACATATAATTGTAAATAAGCACAGTTTTAATGACAATTTTAATATTTTGCATGTTGAAAGTAAAAGTTTAAAATTAAATTTACTTGAAACATTAGAAATCAATAAATTAAACAGACCAGGGTTAATTCTTAATGATCAAACTGATGTAGTAAATTCTCCACTATTAAACATTTAATAATTCTTAATAAGCTTGTATTTTTCCCGCCCTCCCATTCTGTCCGATAATTAGTATATAAGTTGGTTTAGGTTTAGTTGTAAGTTTATATCTTCACCACCTGAAGAAGGCAAGAAATAATTATAATGGTTATAATAAATTATTTGTAAACTCCAAGTGTTTTTATTTTATTAATTTTAAATATGGAGTTACATTACTTGAAAGCTTTATCGATTCAATTTTTACGTACTAATTTATATCATAGTCACATCAAGGAAAGAGTGCATTTTTTTAATATTTAAAAGTTTAATAGAATCTGTCATGTTAATGTCATTTTGACACGAATATTTCCAGTTTACTAAAATGTAACGTTATCAATAGGTTTTAGTTCGATCACATCCAAAACACAATTTGATTCTCTTGATTGCGAACAATCGCCTTCGTTCGTTCGCTGAAGCAAGGAGAGGAGGTATCACAAGAATTTGAAAGTAAATTAGTTCCCTTTCGGCAAATAAGAAATCCAATAGCCTGATGAAAAGGCAACCCGTACAAATTTCATTAAATTTTTGAAAGCACAAGTTATTAAACTTTTAAATAAGTTGCTGCAAGCGCCAAGTGCACTAAAAGGAAGCAAACACGAATTTAGCATTCAATTTCGCAAAACTTGAAAAAGTTCAGCAAATATCTGATCTTGTCAAGCGATGAAGCTGTTTTTTTTAACTGCTTACGCTGAGATGTTTTTCTGACGGCACCAGAAGTACTGGTATTATTCAAGTAATTCTCTATTCTCAAATTCAGACAGATATACAGGATGTTTCTGAAATAAGTAGCAACTTTGCAGAAGGTGATAGGGCACTATAAAATAAGAAAATTAAGTAAATGTAAGTCGGAGTAGAGGCAAGAGCGAGTCCGACCCTGGTAAGATCATGTAAGGAAATACCACATTACAACGCCGCATTCAATAAGCTGTTAGTTAGCCGCACCAGTGTTGTATTTTTTTTTGTATTTTATTATTCCTTTTATCTTTACTTATATCATAAATTATCACATAGATAAAACAACACAATCGCAACACAAAGGTACTAAATAGAAGTGTACACATACGACATATGCAAAGCAGTTCTGCACATAGGCCTAGCCAAAACAATACTGACTCAAATAAGACAAAATATATCAGTGCCTGCCCGGCTACTCATCTTCGTGAAAAAAGGTCATATTTCAAATCGTAACACCGATAAACGTATAAAGATATAACTAGATAAAATAACAATAATAACAATTCCACTAATAATAATAAAAAAAATAAAAAATTACTTCGAAACGTAAATTATTGTTTATTGTTTCTGTTAGTAGCAGCCGACAGTCCCAAAAATTGTCAGTTTTGTTTTCATAGAATTACTTGACCAAACTTTATAATTAATATATGTAATTTTTTAATAACTACTTTAAACGCTACACGAATACTATTGGTATTTCAAATAATAGGTACCATCATCAGATTTTAGAAAAATGTTAACGCCCTATAGACCACCCTCCGCCCCGAATTTTTCTGGAAATTATATGGGTCTTCCTTATTCATTGGCAGCGAACATGGTAAAGGTCTAGATGATGGCCTCCACCTCCGAAGGGGGTGGGGGTGGGGGGATCAAAAGAGGAGGTCTCCGCCACCACTGTACCATAAAAAGTTCGTGGCGGTCTCACCCCCATAAAAAGTTATGGGGGTTCAAAGTTAATAAATATGCCAATTTTTATACATTTCTAGGCATGTAAATATTTATATAGTCATTCTTAAACAATATTCAAAGGTAAAACTAATGAAAAATACATAAAAATATTGAGAAAGTTATAT
>NW_020439074.1:771613-778334 GCF_000699045.2 Agrilus planipennis
GAAAAAAGCTCATTATACTCTCGACTCTTGTTCATTAAACATACTTTTTCATACAGTACCTGCCAAAAGTTTTGTTCAATCATGAATAGTAGTGCGAGTCGAAAACAAGCGTTACAGCCTTTAATATGTCTTCAAATATAAATAAACATCTCGATGATATTTTCAGTAGTAATTGGTACCAATAACAGCACATCTGAGCAATGCAATTGTAGTGGATAAAATGGTCATTTTTTCCGTGCAGTACTGTACGGATTATACGCTTCTCACCGGTTAAGAGTTTGACCGAGAGTTGTCTCCTTCCTTTTCTGGCCTAGTGCTGTTCTTTTCTACTTTGCGCCGGGCAAACTGAAGGTCACATCGCTACAGAAATTAAACGAAATATAATAGAGGAATTTTCTTTTCGCAACAAATTTATTTGTTTATTGCTTCCATACAATATAACTCCAGCATACCAATTGGTGTTACACCCCACCACTAAAAGTACGAATGGAAACCGAGAAAAATGTTCGTGAATCCTGAAGCCGAATGGATCGAGGTGTCGTGTAGACATGTGTGTCGTTAGTGTATTAAGTGAAAGGTCAGTTACTGATACATCTCGTATATTTGCGGTACTTTTCAGTCAGTTCATTGTTTTCGGATTCGGGTGAAAACGGTGTATAAATGATGGAACTTATCTTCGTCAGATACAGAATAAAGCAGTGGTAAGCTAAATAAGCTAACAAAATATTGTTTGGTGGGAATTTGTAGCATTATTTTTCCCTAATTTGCTAATATTTTTCATACAATTTAGCGACAGCTAAATACGGAAAATATTATTAACAACTGTCGAATATTAATAGATGTTTAGAATTTTCTTTTGTGCTTGAATTATAGAGTAGGATGTAAATTCGCTAATAAACGATTAAGTACCTACTCCTGATAATGGAGTAAAACAATCTTGTCGCTCGTCAATAATTATAAAATATGGCGAAAATATTTACCTATTAGTTGGTTGTGCGTTTTTTGGTGAACATCAGACTTACGTTAATGAATTTAACGAAGCGCTTATGGTACAGACATAAACGTCTGGGGTATCCCAAACACTTAAATAAATTGGAATGGGAATACGAACTTCACAAATTAATAAAATTAATCCTTTCTAAGCTCATGATGTGTAATAAACGCAAACGGAGAAAGATTGAGGACGCATTACAAGTTTCGCGGAAGTTGAATAAGTTGCACGGCAATTTGGCGAAATAATCCGGCAGCCAGTAAGGCGTATAATTTCTTATGTTAAATTGGCGCCTTATCTATCCATCTCAGAAGATGGATTCATTTTGGAGTGTAATTAAGACGCTCGAGTCCCGCTCTTTAATATCGCAACCACGTAATTAAAAGGCATTACAAAAGCGTCATTACATTAGGAGGAGATCTCCAACCGTCGTCGCCGCGCGCCGCCACCAACCGGATTATTTTATATATATTACGCCAAGATTATTTCATTTCCCTACGCAGCTTAAAAGCGTTAATTTACGGTCACCAAGATGAGCTAAGAGGATTTTCCTTAAGACGCGTATAAAGGCCACGTAGGGAGAAAAAGTTTCTACACGACCGACCGACCGACCGAGACCTAGTAAAACCTTATCAGCTTATCAAGTAAAATTTAATTACATTCTAGATGTAATACATCGCACCTATGGCAACTCGGCGCTGCTACAAAAGTGAACGCAATTTCTATAGTAGCAAGATTGCATTCGCCGAGCATTTATTCAACGACATACGCATAAAATTTGTAATTGCATACATTATTCGTACCTACTGTATAAAAATATGAACTTTCACACAGAGATATATAATAGAATTAAGATCCTAGTTTATAATTAAAATGAATGATTTAAGNTGGGGTTTTACTGAGGTGACCACCCTCTTTCGATCCCCCCTACCCTCTTTCGATCCTCCCTACCCCCACCCCCATCTAACTCCCATAACTTTTTATGGGGGTCAGACCACCAAGAACTTTTTATAGTACAGTGCTAGGGGAGACCTCCTCTTTCGATCCCACCCACCTTCGGAGGTGGGGGCCATCATCTAGACATTTGCAGCGAACTTTATTGTACGTAGCGTCTTAGAAAACAATTTCTCTTAAAACTACGTTAAAATAAGAGACGGTTTTTCAAAATAATCTAACCGATAGGATGACAGCGTCTGTACTACATCGTGACGTTCATGTAATTCTTCCGGGAATTGCTCTAAAATGTTGAGACTAAAAACCGTACCGTGGAAATTAAACAAAACCTTGACTTGAGTGGGGAGCTGCGTCTGGCTTTTTCTTCTTAGCAATTATTTTCAAATGCTTTTCTCGAGATTAAATTAGTACTCAAGTATATGAAACGAGCTGACATCCTGCAGAAGAAAGCTATCATCGGATGTCCAATTTAGTGACAGGATGGACGACGTCACAATCAATAGCTTTCTAATCAATTAACAGATGACAAAATTAACAATAATTAATGGAACGGTTTATATTTCATAAGTAATCATAACAGATACGGGTGTTATTAAACTGGCATTTTGGCAGCATTATCGCACGATAAATCATCCACATTACGGTAATTGAATATACATTTATACTTCATTTACTTTCTCTAGCGATGTGCCCCTTCCAATGTCTTGAATGGTAGGGAGAAAAAAGCTCATTATACTCTCGACTCTTGTTCATTAAACATACTTTTTCATACAGTACCTGCCAAAAGTTTTGTTCAATCATGAATAGTAGTGCGAGTCGAAAACAAGCGTTAATGCCTTTAATATGTCTTCAAATATAAATAAACATCTCGTTGATATTTTCAGTAGTAATTGGTACCAATAACAGCACATCTGAGCAATGCAATTGTAGTGGATAAAATGGTCATTTTTTCCGTGCAGTACTGTACGGATTATACGCTTCTCACCGGTTAAGAGTTTGGCCGAGAGTTGTCTCCTTCCTTTTCTGGCCTAGTACTGTTCTTTTCTACTTTGCGCCGGGCAAACTGAAGGTCACATCGCTACAGAAATTAAACGAAGTATAATAGAGGAATTTTCTTTTCGCAACAAATTTATTTGTTTATTGCTTGCGTACAATAGTGTAAACTCCAGCATACCAATTGGTGTTAGACCCCACCACTAAAGGTACGAATAGAAACCGAGAAAAATGTTCGTGAATTCTGAAGCCGAATGGATCGAGGTGTCGTGTAGACATGCGTGTCGTTAGTGTATTAAGTGAAAGGTCAGTTACTGATACATCTCGTATATTTGCGGTACTTTTCAGTCAGTTCATTGTTTTCGGATTCGGGTGAAAACGGTGTATAAATGATGGAACTTATCTTCGTCAGATACAAAGTAAAGGATTGGTAAGGTAAATAAACTAAAAAAATATTGTTTGGTGGGAATTTGTAGCATTATTTTTCCCTAATTTGCTAATATTTTTCATACAATTTAGCGACAGCTAAATACGGAAAATATTATTAACAACTGTCGAATATTAATAGATGTTTAGAATTTTCTTTTGTGCTTGAATTATAGAGTAGGATGTAAATTCGCTAATAAACGATTAAGTACCTACTCCTGATAATGGAGTAAAACAATCTTGTCGCTCGTCAATAATTATAAAATATGGCGAAAATATTTACCTATTAGTTGGTTGTGCGTTTTTTGGTGAACATCAGACTTACGTTAATGAATTTAACGAAGCGCTTATGGTACAGACATAAACGTCTGGGGTATCCCAAACACTTAAATAAATTGGAATGGGAATACGAACTTCACAAATTAATAAAATTAATCCTTTCTAAGCTCATGATGTGTAATAAACGCAAACGGAGAAAGATTGAGGACGCATTACAAGTTTCGCGGAAGTTGAATAAGTTGCACGGCAATTTGGCGAAATAATCCGGCAGCCAGTAAGGCGTATAATTTCTTATGTTAAATTGGCGCCTTATCTATCCATCTCAGAAGATGGATTCATTTTGGAGTGTAATTAAGACGCTCGAGTCCCGCTCTTTAATATCGCAACCACGTAATTAAAAGGCATTACAAAAGCGTCATTACATTAGGAGGAGATCTCCAACCGTCGTCGCCGCGCGCCGCCACCAACCGGATTATTTTATATATATTACGCCAAGATTATTTCATTTCCCTACGCAGCTTAAAAGCGTTAATTTACGGTCACCAAGATGAGCTAAGAGGATTTTCCTTAAGACGCGTATAAAGGCCACGTAGGGAGAAAAAGTTTCTACACGACCGACCGACCGACCGAGACCTAGTAAAACCTTATCAGCTTATCAAGTAAAATTTAATTACATTCTAGATGTAATACATCGCACCTATGGCAACTCGGCGCTGCTACAAAAGTGAACGCAATTTCTATAGTAGCAAGATTGCATTCGCCGAGCATTTATTCAACGACATACGCATAAAATTTGTAATTGCATACATTATTCGTACCTACTGTATAAAAATATGAACTTTCACACAGAGATATATAATAGAATTAAGATCCTAGTTTATAATTAAAATGAATGATTTAAGCCTATATATTTCTTCGACAACTGTGGATGTTGCGGCACTGATTTAGTCTTGGTCTTCCAGCCAATATTGCTAAGGGTATTTTATTTTTGTTATCCATGTACTTATGTACAACGAGCCCAGCTGTCAATGTTTTAGCGAGAAGTAGAAATCACTGTCATTGTACAGCCCATGAGATTTTAAACTACCTCTACTTGCTACAGCGAACAAAACTTCCTCTGCACCGTTTCTGCTACTTATAAAAAGTAGTGAAGTGCATGCCTTATTTTAGTGTCAGGTGGCCGCTTTCTTGAAAGCCGGGAAGTTAAGGAAACGTCTCGAAATTTTCAATAAAATTAGACATTTTGTTTCACCCATAGCATTCAGAGTATCTTCTGATAAGCCTCGTGCCACTGGTGTCCGTATCATAGTCGATTTATGCTCTCAAATGTGATTAAAGTAAAGATTACTGCAGTAGGTATTAAAACAATCTGGAAACATTAATCAATAATTTCTAACGTGTTCGATAGTACAGTCACAAAATGCGTTTAGAATTTTGGAATCAGGGCAGCTGCCTCATGATATTGGTAATATTTGGCCACTGTGGTTATATTTGGAGTCACAAAATTCAAATACTGCCTAAAGAACAAGAAAAAGTCTTGTCTTGTAGTCTTGATTCGCAATTTAAATAATAAAAGATGTATTCGCGTTAGTGGCTTACGAATTACGCAGTTTTATTCACGATGGATTTAAGTAAGATAATAATAGGTATGTTTATACAAAACAATTAACAAAAAATAAATACTTCTCTGTTACATTTGTAACATACACTTAAACATTCAAATTATGCGGTTAAAATATCCAGTAGCTAAATATGACATTCAGTTTTAGTATAATTACTATTTCTCAGACATTTTTTTATGGTCGAACAAAATTTTTGCTCACGCAACAAACTAACGTGCTCTCAAGCTCGTTAATTGTTCGACTTTCTGTCGACATGCTTTTTAATCCATTATGCCGAGCGATACAATCAAAGATATGTATGCTGATTTCAGTTTTATGATATGTATAGAGCTGGTAGGTACTAAGCGAATGAAATGACGAAATGAAAATGGATTTACCTTTTCACAAACTAGTAAACAATCTAATCATATTTCCCATTTCATCAAATTTTAGATTTCTTTCATCATACACAGTGTATGAATTATTGTACACATCAGCCACTTTTAATTTTAATGGGGTACTTTGTCACGAATATTTTTATAATGTCGTGCATAATACAAAGAAGTCACTTCTATGCTCGCGAACGGTTAATTTAGAAATTCGAAAAAGGTAGTTAAAGGTGTATGTTTGGAGCGCGGCGTTGTACGGGTGCGAAATATAGACAGTGGGCGCGGCGGAAAAGAAAAGATTAGAAGCCTTCGAAATGTGGTGTTATAGGCGAATGACGAGGATAACGTAGATAGAAAATCTTAGAAATGAAGAGGTATTAGAAAGAATAGGAGAACAGAGGACTATGGAATAGGCGAGATAGGTTGGTAGGACACCTTCTCAGGCATGTAGGTCTAGTCAGAGACATATTAGAGGCAGAAACAGGAGTTAGGAGGGGTAGAGGTAGACCTAGATTAGATTACTGTTCGCAAATAGTTAAGGATGTGGG
The DNA here is from genome assembly GCF_000699045.2 of Agrilus planipennis. Classification (NCBI taxonomy): domain Eukaryota; kingdom Metazoa; phylum Arthropoda; class Insecta; order Coleoptera; family Buprestidae; genus Agrilus; species Agrilus planipennis. The sequence continues at coordinate 777,795 of NW_020439074.1, forward strand.
CTGTTCTAGTTTTAGGGAAATGCAAAGTTTAGGTCAGGATAGGAAAGAGTGGAGGTAAATGTCCAACCAGTCTTAGAACTGACTACCTTATAATGATGCTGTTCATAAAATCAGTTAATGAACTGTCCAATTGTAACTTTTCTACAAACGGATGTAGGTATCTACCTAACTAACCAAGTTTCTGAAAACGTTTTCTGCTATGTTTAAGCACTTAATAATTAACTTTCCAATGGATAATTACTATTTCCACAAATATTCATATTTCGAAAAAATATTCCCCCTTCCGATAAAAACAAAAAAAAATAATATTGGCTAATCGATGATGCATATGTTACGAACACCCAGTATTTCTGCATGCACGTCTTACTAATAGCTGGCTTTTCCCTTAATTACCTTACTTAAAATCTATACTATTCACCTCTTCAATTCTTCGTATTTCTGTAAGCTCGTGTCTTCAACCCCTATTACCAGTCTTTGTCTATCTTGAGTATTCTATCTCTTTTTACTAACATTTTCCTACTATAAATACTCCTAACATCC
>NW_020439074.1:779226-788947 GCF_000699045.2 Agrilus planipennis
TAATACAGTAGAAACTCGATTAACCGGACTAATTGTTGTCGTTAGGCATTCGGATAATCGAAAATCCGGATAATCGAATGTATGAAAAATAGCGAGTTTTATGCATAATAATATGTAGTACTTACATAATGTTATGTGTCAATTAAAAATAACAATTAAATACGAAAATCAATGTTTATTAAGAGATAAATCCTACATACATTGTACATGTACTAAAATAATTTTACCTTAATCATGAAATTAAATATTTAGGTACATATTATGTACGTATAATTTCTTAACAATATGTATTTGGTAATTTGCCTTTGGTAATCAGGAAATATATACTTGCTTGCACAAATTTGACAAAATCGACTTGTAGTTATTTTAATATATTGGTCGGGGTCGGTAGTCGGGATAATCGCGAATCCGTATAACTGAGGGCCGGATAATCGAGTTTCTACTGTAAATGAAAAGTAAAACAAAAATAGTGAGCTTTCCATTGTCGAACAATATAAAACACTCGGTGTAGACGACACACAATCCTCGGGGTGTCGATTTCGTCATTTCGTTAGAGAAAACATCACATTTTATCCCCTTCACTGCCCTCTACGCTTTAACCTAGTTTTCCCAGTAGGCGAACATGTTTAATCTTACGGGGAACGAAGTTGAAGAGGTGGAGAAGAAGGCGGTGAAATTCGACACATACTTTCGTCAAGATTTCTTGTACATTAGCTCACTAACATCGTTTATCATTCCTGTATTGAAAGCCTGCTTCTGTAGTGTACGTAGTACCCGTGTATGTATGTGTACACGCGGCCTTATCGACATCTACTTAATATACTACCTACACTACACAACACAATACTACTATTACCAAGAAAAGGGAATAATAACAAGAAACTTTAAAGGAATACGGATAATGTTATATGCTTTGAAAAGAGCCTTTTTAAGATTTTCTGTTCATACGTCGACATTACATTAAAATAAAAAAAGAGAGAAAAGTTCGCCTGGGAACTCCTCAAAAAACGATGAACATTATAAAAATAAACATACGCATCTACACATAATGTGATTTACATAAAAGAGACAATAATAATAATAATATACGCTAGTATACGTACTTCAAAAGAGAGGCGCGGATAGGTGCGAGACATTTAGAACAATTAACTTTCCATGCGTCGAAAATCTTAACCAGAAATGTACAGAGAAGGATGGAAGAGCTATTAGGGGAAGATCAATTTGGGATTAGGAGAAATAGAGGAACGCGGGAGGCCATTCTAGCTTTACGGCTAACAATAGAGAAAACGATAGAAAAAAGAAAGAGTTCGTACATACGATTTGTAGATTTAGAAATAGCTTTTTACAATGTCAAATGGGACAAGATGTTAAATATACTTAAAAATGTAGGGATAAGTTAGAGAGTTAGAGATAGAAAAGTCATACTTAGTTTGTATAAAGAGTAACAGGCAGTCGTAGAGCTGGGACTACAACGTAGAGAAGTAAATATTAGGAAGGGAGTCAGACAGGGATGCACACTGTCACCGCTACTTTTTAATCTATTCATCGAAAACGCGATCAACACCAGTATTTGTGTGCAAGGCAAGAAAAAGTAGCGAAAGAGCGAATATAAAGATAGGAGACGAAAAATTGGAAAAAGGCGCTAATTTTTGGTATCTAGAAAGTCAGATAAGTCAGGACAGAAGGGACAGTAGGGATATAAAGCAGGGGATGGCGCAGGATCGAGTCATCTTCAATACAAAGAAGTCACCTCTATGCTCGCGAACGGTTAATTTAGAAATTCGAAAAAAATTGTTACAGGGGTATGTTTGGAGCGCGGCGCTGTACGGGTGCGAAACATGGACGGTGGGCGCGGCGGAAAAGAAAAGGTTAGAAGCATTCCAAATGTGGTGTTATGGGCAAATGATGAGGATACCGTGGATAGAAAAGGTTAAAAATGAAGAGGTATTGGAAAAATAGGAGAACAGAGGACTCTATGAAAGTCAGTAAGAAATAGGCGAGATAGGTAGGTAGGACACCTTCTCAGACTTGAAGGTCTAGTCAGAGACATATAAGAGGCAGATATGGAAGTTAGGAGGTGTAGAGGTAGAGATATAGTTATATTAGTTAAGGATGTAGGTTGTTCTAGTTTTAGGGAAATGCGAAGATTAGTTCAGGATAGGAAAGAGTGGAGGTGCGTGTCCAACCAGTCTTAGGACTGACGACCTTATGATGATGATTTGAAATAAGTAAATTTCAAGGGAATAACGATCAGATGGCCCCTATAGCTAGTTCAGAATCTCATGGGTCTTCACATACACGAAGGGCGCACCTTGTTGCATTCATATTGTATATATTTCAAAAGACTGATTATTTATGCAGGCAATGTAAAAATGTTTAAAGGCGTTACAGTTCCCATATGTACCTACAATAACGCATACTTAAAAGATTGATGGCGGAAAAGAAGACAAAACGTTATGAAAGTTTTACTGCAGATTTTCATACCTATGAATATTCCGGAACTACATCCGGTCTTTACTTATCAAACGCTGCACAATACGTCTCCACTGAGATAAATTATTAGGTGAAATCAGTTCAGTGTTTCGCATTTCGCGAAATATTTGGCCCATTATACGAGCGATGTATATAAACGTCAGAAACAGTAAATAGTTTGGATTTAGAACGTTCGCATTCCTCCTTATTGAGATGTCACAAATAATAAACTTGGAGTTATTACACGTGCATCGCGTAGAAATTCGTAACATAGTTAATCCGGAACTAGAGTAGGTAGATAGTAAACGTTCGCGTCGTATACAGAATTACGGCCAGGTGTACATTACCTGCCGTCTCCTAATAGAACCGACTAATTTGCGGTCTCTCCATAACAATTACTATACCTACAACTTGACGCGGCAACCGTAAAGTTAAACTTGGAGCAATTTACATAATGATGTTACTTACGGCAAGCAACTTATCAGATTTACCGCTCATAAATGAGGATTGTTACAATATTTCTTCTGTTATTATTAATGGCGAGTAACTGATATCTAAAGCACTTTTATTCATGTAACATAATATGGTAAAAAGGCCTAGGCGAACTAACAACTAAAAAACGAACGGACTTGGTTGCAAATGACCACTCTAGTATAAACGTGACAATTGTTTATTTCTTGATGAACTTAACGACACTTGCTATGTAATTTATTTACCCAGATCTCTCACTTTTCTCCAATTTTGTTAAAAAAGTCCACTTAGTAATGCCAAAATACTGTGGCTAATTCCTCATCACGTCGGCAAGCTAAACAGAGATCAAATATAAAATAATTCGAAGTGGTCTGTATTCTGTCGAAACTGCCAGACGCGGATCGCGATTTCGATCTTTTTGGATCTCATCAGCGCGGCGCAGGCAGCTCCGGCAGAACACCGACCGACTTTTACCTGCTGTCTTAACAGTGCGTTTCAGAAAATACTACAAACGGCACAGTGAACGCCATCTGTAGCACGAATACGTAATACGTAATCCTAAAATGTAGCATCGTGCTACAGATGGCGTTCACTGTGCCGTTTGTAGTATTTTCAGAGATTAAATATATTTGTGAGACTGGAATTGAGTGAAGATCTGACTATAGTCTATTTGAGAGATGGTCGCCAATGTAGGTATGCATAGCAAACTAAATAGAGGTCAGTCGTCCAGTCTATTTGCGAGACTAGAGCTGAATGAAGATACGACTAAGGTCTATTTGCGTGATGATTGTCAAAAGAATCAAAACAAGTCTCGCAAACTCATTAAAGATGAATTTTGGGCATCGACAACGTGAAGTTCCTAAAGATATCCCTTGTGGTAGGACAAAACGTCGATTCCTTCTGATGCCACCATGATCCATTGGGATTTCATTAATAAGACATGGTTAGAATGCGGAAATCCAGTTGATTCAGACGACAGAAAGCCTACATAAATCAACTTTTAGATTTAACTTGTCTCTCTCGACTATCGTCTCGCAAATAGACCCTAGTTAACTGCAGTTTCACAAATACACTGGATAATATATGTATTTTTAGTGGGATTAGTTGGTACCCTATTCCCAAACGATTTATGCCATACCCTTTTTAGTTTAAATCAGCTTCTAGATTCATCATGTCTCTCTCAATTATTGTCTCGCAAACAAACCCTGGTCAGCTCCAGTCTCACAAATAGACAGGATAACTAAAAATGCATATGTTTGTAGTAGGATTATTTAGTACCCTATTTTCCAACAACTATTATCATACCATTTATAGCTCAAATCGGCTTCTACATTCATCTTGTCTCTCTAGATTATCGTCTCGCAAATAGACCCTAGTCAGCTCCAGTCTCACAAATAGACTAAATAAAAAATGCATATGTTTGTAGTAGGATTATTTGGTACCCTATTTTCGAACGCTTTTTATCATACCATTTTTAGCTTAAATCAGCCTCTATATTCATCTTGTCTCTATCGATTATCGTCTCGTAAAGAGATCCCAGTCAGCTGTAGTCTCACAAATAGACTTGATGGCTAAAAATACATATATTTCTAGTAGGATTAGTTAGTACTCTATCCATGAACGATTTCTGTCATACCATTTCTGGCTTAAATCAGCTTCTAGATTCGTCTTGTCTCTCTCGATTATCGTCTCGCAAATAGACCCTGGTCAGCTTTAGTCTCACAAGTAGACTTGATGGCTAAAAATACATATATTTCTAGTAGGATTAGTTAGTACCTTATTCCTGAGCGATTTATGTCATACCATTTCTGGCTTAAATCAACTTCTAGATTCATCTTGTCTCTCTCGATTATCGTCTCGCAAATAGACCCTAGTCAGCTACAGTCTCACAAATAGACTTGATGACTGAAAATGCATCTGTATGTACCTATGCATATATTTCTTGTGGGATTATTTAGTACTCTATTTCCGAACGCTTTATGTTTTACCAATTCTAGTTGCTGTCATTTCCATCTATACAGCTGGAGAGTATTTTTAGATTGTCGACAAAGACAAATAGTTCACGCTTATACGGTATGGAAATAGAAAAGAAATAGATCCATCTGATATTTGCAAGAAATGCGCCTTTTTAAAATTGAATGCATTCGGAAAAGAGCATACGTTGAATGAATTCGGTCTTGTTGATACCGAACAGAGTCCACAATAAAAGTTAGGACAATCTATCGGAGCTTCTCTATCAACATTCATGAGTGATAAATAATTCATGCGTTACACCGATGTCTATCAGCCAGGATCGGTTCAATACCCTACAAAGGCTTCAATTTCTATGTCGTGACTTTTTTTTCGGTTTCTTATGCTTCTATTCACACCAAAGCCTCCGGAACGGTAAGCAACTATAATGCTTCGGGAATTTTTTTCAATAATCTTCTTGAAGTTATTTTTCCCGGTAACCCATTAAACTTTGACGCCGGCTAAAGACGAATTCTTAGAAAACAAATTTCCCGGAAAAAATCGTACGAACCCTTGATGGGAATTCTTTTTAATAAGGTAAAAGGCAAGAAAGCGTTCGGAAAAAATTTCTACGGACATTAGCTTTTATTATCGTCTCCAAGAATTTTATAAAACTATGCTTTAATGAAGAAAAATTTATTGGTTGATTCCTGTTTTTAATAAATATCTAATATTGACAAAAAAGAATAATGTGGAAATCCGAAGAAATGAAAACTATAAAATTGAATCTTTTTAAGAGAGANTAATATTGACAAAAAAGGATAATGTGGAAATCCGAAGAAATGAAAACTATAAAATTGAATGTTTTTAAGAGACATATTACTGAAAACTAAATACACTAACATAACGACGAACTGAGAACCTAACTTAAGAGTATTCAGCCACATATTGACGGAAAACTTTTGTAAATAACGCACTTAAAGTTCGGGAACATTTTTCAATTTCTTGTTGAGTGCTGAAACGTGCAGACAGCGCATGAACCCGCTTGTAAAAAATCGCGACTTATTGTGGGATTCAATAATGTTCGACAAGGTCCTTTTCTAGTAATAAGGCTATCTACTTATCAGTCTGAACCCACGGTGTATCTCCTCCGTGGTAGACACATAACCAAGCAAAACAACAAGTTCTTGGTGGTCAGGGTTCTGGCGACTTCACTGAATGTCATCAGCACGCCTTAGACTTAATACAAACGAATTTACCTACAGCGTTCTGTAAATCCCACAATAGGTAGCAATTTACAACAGATAGCGTTTACACGCTGTCTGTACATGTTTACCAAACGCTGTTAAGTGACATACCTACTGTTGATCTGTATATAACGGAACTATGCACGACGTGCTGACGCGGTCGAATGAGATCGACAAAAGGTCAGTATGGTCAGTAAGGTCAGTCCAAAAACTTTCTATTTTATGAAAATGATACGTATACTTTTTATTCAGATAAGACAATATCAACGTTTGTCAGATGAGTCGTACGATAATTCAAAAAATGTTGGTTATTAATAATTTTTCAACAGGTTCTTTTATACTTCACATTATGATGATTACATTTCGGTTACGGGTAATAATTTTCAAAATAATGTTTAAGGCTTTAATCTATTTCTTTTGGCCTAAGTGCCAGGCGTTTTTGTCAGCAGGAAGCCAAGAATAATCAATCAAAATGTAATTTTCCTGTTTTCTTTTATCCGACTGCGTTCACAACAAAAATACATTCCCTCTTCTTAGGAGATTTAGACTTTTAGATGTTTGTGCGTTATTCGGGAATATTATTGGCTTTCTACCTTTGTTTATATCTAATAACCAATAATGAAAAGCTTTACCAAAACAATAATGAGTATCAACAGAATAAAAAAAGATGAAATACAAATAAATAAAGAAAAGTACAGCAATGATTTCCACGTAAACTAACGTAACATTCTGACTAAATGTTATAGAGATTAGTTACATTAATAAAACACATTTTAAAAAACATAAACAATGTTGTACAAAAAAATACAAGTTCAGCAACGATTAATAAGAGTACTGTTAACTAATGCTATCGATAATGGCCATCAGCGAAACAATTATCGAGTTATTCGATAATAAAGATGCTAGGGAAGACACAGCTCAGAGTTTTATTAAAAAAAGTGTTATTAATCGTCACATTTCACAATGATTTCACTAATCGAATTCTGAACTAATATATGGTATATGATATAAATGAAATCTAACTACTGCTATTAAGGCTGAATGGATTACAATTTTTAAAAAGGGGATGCAGTAGGTACTCATCAGTTAATAAACGTAAGCGTGTGCTAGGTATGTATTTAGGTACATGTAACAAAGGAGGCAGTAGAAGAGAATATTATAAATACAGGAGTCGTCGGAAACGTCTCCGGAAATTACGTCTTTCACGATACATTTTTCTGAGTTGAGCCGGATACATTTCAAATAAACCTTCCCCGACTTTTTGTTCATTTAAAACCGCAACATGCTATTAAAATATACGTTCGATATGCAAACGACATACAGTAGAAACTCGATTAACCGGACTAATTGTTGTCGTTAGGCATTCGGATAATCGAAAATCCGGATAATCGAATGTATGAAAAATAGCGAGTTTTATGCATAATAATATGTAGTACTTACATAATGTTATGTGTCAATTAAAAATAACAATTAAATACGAAAATCAATGTTTATTAAGAGATAAATCCTACATACATTGTACATGTACCAAAATAATTTTACCTTAATCATGAAATTAAATATTTAGGTACATATTATGGTATAAAAGTGTTGTTNTAACTTTCTCAATATTTTTATGTATTTTTCATTAGTTTTACCTTTGAATATTGTTTAACAATGACTATATAAATATTTACATGCCTAGAAATGAATAAAAATTGGCATATTTATTAACTTTTAACCCCCATAACTTTTTGTGGGGGTGAGACCGCCACGAAATTTTTATGGTACAGTGGTGGGGGAGACCTCCTCTTTCGATGCCCCCAAGCCATCATCTAGACCTTTACCACAACGCGAATTTTGGTCGAAATTGAGCAATTTTGGTACGAATTTCGCGGCGACCCAACTTATGACCAAATCGTTGGTAAAAATTGAATCGCTGGAGCCAATCGATATGTTTACGTCTTCAGCAACTTCTCTAACGATGATTCGACGATTGTCCAATACTATTTTCTTCACTTCATCAATGTTTTCGTCTGTTGTTGACGAGCTCGGGCGTCCGGCACACTCTTCGTCGTTTACATCTTCTCGACCCTTTGAGAACATTTTGTGTCACCAACAAACGTTGCTTCGGTCTATGGTAGCTTCATCATATGCTACAGTCGATATTCGAAATGCATCCGCGCACTTAATTTTGTTTTTTTTTATTTTCTTTGATCAATTTTTTGGAATAGGCAAAAATCGAAGACGAACCAAAACACGTGCAAGCAAAGCAGCTCTCGAAAATTAACTAAACATTTAACATGACCGAACTTGCCGGTATAAGTGAGAGACATGAGTACCAACATAACGTCACAAAAATATCAAAAATCGAATGTACGTAACTCGCGGAAATTCAAAATTCGCGATACTTTTTGAACAAACCTCGTATACTATAAAATTATAATCTATCTGTTTTTAAACAGGTAATGTGCTGCATGCACTGCTTTATTATAATGCATCTATCGCGGTGACAATTTGGATGAGAGGGATTATAGAGAGAAGCGAAAGGCTTTGAGCAGCTAGTGTAACGCGAAATTCTGGCGTTATTTTAAAATTATACTGTTAAAACAACAATTTGCATGTAAAAACATTCATTGCTTTGTTATGCCGCAAACATCGGTAGCGTATGAATCGAAAGAAGATATGTGGGGCTCGATGTTGTTGACACTGTTTGACGGATGAACGAATAATTTCACGGAAGTAAACAATAAGCATGCTCATTTTTAAGCCGGAACTTCAGCGCATTATTAAGTGCACATAAAATTGATCTCCGTTTTTATAATATTGTTATATATATTTCAAGTATGGTGACAAATTATGATTAATAGCACGTTATTTTTTTTAACGAATTACTTCACCGTATTTCACGAAAGATAATGATTTAACTATAGGGTGCGTCAACTTTAGAATGAAGGAGGAAAATTTTATAAAGTGATAAAGTACTATAATTTTGTGGTGAATTCTTTGACACCCTAGACAAGGCAAGAACCTTCCCCAAAATTTCAAATGGCAAGGGAAGTCCAATGATACATCAAATTAAACGACCTTATAGTAGATACCAATGTTTGTTACATTAAAGTGCATGTTGGCGACTATTTGTTTTCGTATATAAATTTCGATAAAACCTTAGGACCCTTCCAAAAATCTTTAACTTACTCCTGACCCCCTTGTCTTTTGAAATTTTGGATGTTTCAGTCCTGTCCAGGATTTCAAGAAGATCGCCATAAATTTATAACAAAACTTCCCCACTTCACACTACAGTTGACTTTTCCGACCATAGTATCCTTAGTCAACAAAATATTTAATAAAAGGGATGTGATTTGAAGTGGAATAAAAAATGGAAAGTTACATTTAAAATAGGTTTAAATAAAATGGAAGCGGTACTGACAGATCAGTACTGTATGAAAATAAATAAAAGTAAAACTAAAATACTGATATGCAAGTGAAGAAAAAGTAGGGAAAGAGCGAATATAAAGATAGGAGACGAAAAATTAGAAGTGGCTGATTTTAGATACCTAAGAAGTCAGATAAGTGAGGATGGAAGGAGTAGTAGTAGTATT